>NW_027505862.1:52500-170892 GCF_021521415.1 Bidens hawaiensis
AAAGTAATGATCGAACTTGAATCTCCGTTAGAAAACCAAGATCTACATGTTTTTCTTGATTATTAAATAAATATATATATCTATCCATAAATGGTTTTATTATATAGTACATAAGTACATTTGATTTTGAATAACCTTTTAATATTTTAACCAAATTTGAAAACATGAGTTTTAAGTTGAACTTACCTTTCTCTCTCTTAAAAACAAAAGTCATATTCATTCACCAAGATCATTACTTTACTTGACAAAACAATTTGACCGACACAACATCACGTAACCCTGTTGCTTCTTCTCGAAGGAACCCTTAAAAAAACACATTTTTCATTTTCCGATGAAACTGTTTTTTTCTTCTTGTTCTTGCTGATTGTTTATTAGGGGTTTGTGTTGATGGGTTTCCGGTCTTTATTGTGTTGCACTAGAGCCTCTGATCGGTATGTGTTTCTTTTATTAATAATTAGTTTAATTAATTTATTGTTTAATTAGGGTTTTGTGGGTTGTTTTTTGATTTGTGGGTTATAATTATAATTATAAACTTATAATTTTCACAATTTTGCTACCAACAAAGTAAAAGTCATAGGGGGTGCGAATGAGCCGAGCTGCTCGAATAAAGCTCGTTTAGTTAACGAGCTTGAACTCGTCCTCGAGCTGGAGCTGGAGCTGGAGCCTTGTATAGGAAGATTGTGTCGAGCATTAACGAGCCTTGTGATTTTTTTTAATTTTAGCTCTTTGTGTATTAACTTCACACTAACACGAGCTCGACTTGAGCTTAGGCTTGTTTAAGGTTTATCGAAATATATAACAAATATAGAAAATGTTGGTAAGTTAATTAACAAAAATACACAAGAGCTTGAGCTTGTAAAACGACTCACAAACCGAGCTCAAGCTTGTAAATTGTAAAACGACTCACGAACTTTAGAAAAAGTGAGCCGGCCTTGAGCTCGAGCTCTCATAATTCAAAACGAGCCAGGCTCAGACTCGGCTCGTTTGCATCCCTAGTAAAAGAACTCAATATGTAATCAGTTTGTAACTTACCCAATTTTAATTAATTATTTAGCTCTTTTTGACTTCTATGTATTAACTTTACACTACACAACTGAGCTCAAGTCGAGCTTTGGCTCGTTTAAGGTACTGAGCACGAGCTCGACTCGAGCTTTGGCTTGCTTAAGGTCTATCAAAATGTATAAAGTTAATAAAAACTGTTGATAAGTTAATTAATTAATAATACAAGAACTGAGCTCGAGCTTTAGAAAAAGAGCTCGTATTTAACGAGCAGGACTCGAGATCGGGCTCAGCTTGATTACACACTTAGAAAGAAGAGATCAAATGAGCTGAGCTGCTTGCGAGCTACTCCAATCATATGGATAAAAAGCTTGAAGCGAGCCAAGCCTTATCGAGCTTGAGCCTCAAATAAAGCTCGTTTAGTTATCTAGCCCGATCTCAAGCCTTGTGTGTGTGTGTGTGTGTGTGTTTTGAACTTTAGTTCTATTGGACTTGTATGTATTAGCTTCACACTACACGGCTAAGCTCGAGCCTCGCTTTGGCTCGTTTAAGGTACTGCACATGAGCTCAACTCGAGCTTAGGCTCGTTTAAGGTTTATTGAAATATATAAAAATAAGTACAAATTTTGATAAATTAGTGAATAAACAATACACGAGCCCAACCTAAGCTTGTAAAACCACTCTTGAGCTCGATTCGAGCTTTAGAAAAAGAGCTCGAAACGAGTCAACCTTGAGCTCAAGCCTCGTCTAGCTCAGGCTCGTTTGCAGCCATAAAGTTCTCCCAAATTTTTATAAAGTTTCTGTGCTAATTTGTTGGTAATTAAACAGGAAAGATAAAGTGAAGAAAGAATCAACATGGAGGATATTTTCATTAAAGGAATTACATGCTGCCACAAACAATTTCAATTACGACAATAAGCTCGGTGAAGGTGGATTCGGCAGCGTTTATTGGGGTCAACTATGGGACGGATCTCAAGTAATTAAAATTTAAAATAAAACTTATTTTTATAATCTTGTTTTCAACATTTTTCGGTAAAGTAATCTGTTTTTGCGTATTCAGATTGCGGTGAAAAGGTTAAAGGTTTGGAGCAATAAAGCGGAAATGGACTTCGCGGTTGAAGTTGAAATACTTGCACGCGTTAGACACAAAAATTTACTTGGCTTACGTGGCTATTGTGCCGAAGGTCAAGAACGGTTAATTGTTTATGATTACATGACTAATCTTAGTTTACTCTCTCACCTTCACGGGCACAACTCGTCTGAAAGCCTTCTTGATTGGCCCCGACGAATGAATATTGCCATCGGGTCCGCAGAAGGAATCGTGTAAGTTATACATTCAGTTGATTATAAATTTATAATGTTGTCACAATATACAAATCTTGACTAAAGTTTGTAACTTTATTATTATTATGCAAATCTTGATTCTTGAGTAAAGTTTGTAACTTTATTATTATTATTATTATTCTTGTTGTTGTTATTATTTTTTATTATTATTATTATTATTATTATTATTATTATTATTATTATTATTATTATTATTATTATTATTATTATTATTATTATATACAAATCTTGACTAAAGTTCATAACTTTATGCAGTTATCTTCACCATCATGCAACACCACATACACTACATAGAGATATTAAATCAAGCAATGTGTTACTCGACTCGGATTTCAAACCCCAAGTGGCAGATTTCGGGTTTGCAAAGTTAATACCTGATGCCCAGGGAACACAGGGGTACTTAGCTCCCGAATACGTGATGTTAGGTAAAGCATCCGAGAGTTGTGATGTATACAGTTTCGGGATTCTTTTACTCGAGCTTGTTAGTGGGAAAAAACCCGTTCAAAGGATAAATTCAAGTACCGCGATATCCATCACGGAGTGGGCTTTACGTTTGGTTTGTGAACAAAAGTTTAGTGAAATTGTGGATCCGAAGATGAACGGGGAGTATGTAGAAGAAGAGTTGAAACGGGTTGTTTTTGTTGGGCTTATTTGTGCACATAACCAGCCCGATAAAAGACCGTCGATGGTTGAGGTGGTCGAGTTGTTAAAGGGGGAGTTGAAGGAAAAGTTTGCTGCTATTGAAAACGATGAAATGTTTGTAACGGGCCGGCCTGCTGAGTTTAACGATGAGGTGTCGGTTGCGGATGATAGTTCGGGGTTTGTTTCGGAAGAGAATGAACGGGTTCAAGAAATCGAGAAGGCGGCATAGAAGTGTAAAAAAGATTTTTTTTTTTTTTTTTTTGCAGGTATGTTTGTTTATTGTGTTTAATTTATTGGTGGTGTGGTGTGATTGTGTGAATGGTGTTTGCATATTTGTGTGATGTTTTTAGTATTGTAGTGTGGTAAGTTGTAAGTAACTTAAAACATGGGTTTGCTTATTGGTGTAATTTTGGTTTTTGTTAGATAAAATGTTTTGCCTGTTACAAAACTAACAGCCCGGCCCAGCCCAATAGTAGCGGGCCTCGACCCGAGGCTGTGGCTATGTTTCTTGTATCTAAATCCTCAAATTCAGTTGTCATTTGAGCCTTAAGGGTTGAGGCTTGAGTAAAGGTGCACAAAATACCTTGTTTCGGGCCCGGTTGAAAACTGGTTCCTACATATATGCTACCCGAGGGTACGACCTGTATTGGGTTTCTCCCCGGAACCTGACCCGACCTGGACCTGCTAGAACCGGTTTCATCTTTACCCGATCAAAACCTGACCCTACCCGAAACTCGAAAAAAACCCGGTCAAAATCCGATTAACCTGGTTCTGGTTCCTGAAAATACATGGTTTGTGCACCTCTAGGTTTGAGTGGTTATGTGTTTTTGAGTGTCTTTAAAAGCCAGAGAAGTGGTGTAATCACTAATCAGACCATATTATAACACCCAATGACTATTTATACTTAGGGGGTTAAAAAACGGCTCAAAAAGTTAATGCTAACGTTGATATATCAACGGTTAATATTTTGTTTAAAAAACCCGGTTTCGGTTAGCTGGTCTTTAATAGGGTCCTACCTTGAAAAATCCTGACCGGTCTAACCTATAGTTATTTTTCATAACTGAATCGGTTTCTCCTTTACTAGTTATTAACCGGATTCAGTTTTGATTCAGTTAACCAGTTATAATTTAATTTGAAAGCCACGGCTCAGAAGATTCAGTTTTGAGAATGTTCACATGCAGTTTTGGATGTCCCTACCATTGACTCATTGAGTGAGCTTTGAAGGATGTCGGTTTTGGCAAATCGTTCATACATATTAACACCATGAACGAGTGGAAGTGGACCGGATGGTTTGAGTACATTAGAGCATACAGAGTCGAGATAGGGAATTAGACATCTGAGTCGGTGAAAAAAATCTCTAGATTGGGATGCCGTCCCATCAAATTAGCCAAACATATACTCATCGATCTCAAGTTTAACCATATAACTAATAGTTTAAATTTCTTAACTAATAAATAATAGTGTAATGTTATCAACATCAACGTCTAAACTTCCTTTTCATATGAGTTTGTACAAACTATCCTTTTCATATGAGTTTGTATAAATTGTTCAATGACTTGTATGTCTAAACTGTAATCAGTAGGATATTTGTCTAATATAGCTTATGTTTATGCTCATAAACAAATGAACATAATCAACTTACTCGTAATATTGCACTATAAATACAAGAATAAACTGTAGTTTCGTCCATGTGGTTTTTATAAATATGCGGTTTTAGTCCAAAGTTTTAAATTTGCGATTTTCGTCCTTGTGGTTTCATTTTACCCGCAATTAAACCTGAATTCATTAACCTCGTAAAGTCTAGTCGGTAAACCCATCAGCGTACCCTTCACGTGAGGAACAATTTTATCCTTTTTCCCC
The DNA here is from genome assembly GCF_021521415.1 of Bidens hawaiensis. Lineage (NCBI taxonomy): Eukaryota > Viridiplantae > Streptophyta > Magnoliopsida > Asterales > Asteraceae > Bidens > Bidens hawaiensis. Next base: position 57,346 of record NW_027505862.1, read on the forward strand.
CCAAATACACCCCAGCCCCTCAAGTGAAGGGCTTACGAATTACGACTGAGGTTTATTTGGAGAGAGAAAGGACAAAAATGCCTCCCACGTGAGGGGCACGCTGATGCGTTTAACGACCGGACTTAACGGGGTTAATAAATTTGGGTTTAATTGCAAGTGAAATGAAACCACAGAGACGAAACTCGCAAATTTGAAACTATTGGACTAAAACCGCAGATTTGGACAAACCACAAGGACGAAAACCGCAGTTCACTCTAAATACAATTAAAATGCATAACAAAGGCGAAAGGGTATATGCATAATGTCAGACAATGGTTAAAGCGTTTTGTTACGATTTAATGTATTTTTTACTTGACTCATTTTGGCTCGGTACATTCTCACTTGGCTTAAAGTTTGCCACCGCTAACATAAAAATTATGAATCTACCACTTATCCGCACACCGATTCCTAGACCACGAATCATCTATGGATTACTCCCACAAATAAAGTCGTTAATAAAATCAATTCGTTTGAATGCAATATCACAATGTCATCTTACCAAACGAATGATGCATAGTAACTTTATTAATTATGTCACACGCTTGTCGATAACAACCTAAGTGGAACAAGTGTTGTGATCTTTGGTCCATTTGAAAAGTAATGACTCCATTTGATCTTGTGGTTTGAAACTATGGACACGTTGAAATGTATCAAAAAAAAATATCCAAAATAGTAATTATGTGAACACGAATCAACTTTAATAAATTACTAAAGGGTGATGTTATAAAAACACCACTTTAGAGTTGTTTAAATCGCTCAACTAGAAGTTATCTCAATTCGTTCGAAAAAAGCTTACCTGAATCCAATCAGATTATAAACCAGGCCAGCTCATTTAAATAAAGGAGGAAAAACTAGCTTGAAATCGACTCGTTTACAAAAATAGGTTGGCTTGACCCGGCTTGTTTAAAAACCAACCCAATTCAACACTTACGGATTTGGCTAGGCTTGGTTTAGCTCATAAACAGCCCATACACCCTCAACCATAATATGTCCCTCAATAACTTCATATTATCCCTTCACATTTCTTCACATTTCTTGTTTGTTGTGTGACGTGACTGTTTTTTTTCCTCGTGTTATCTTTCTTTTGTTTGATTTTTCTGAATTTCAGTATTAAATTTTAGTTTCTTTAAATAACGTTTGGTACTTATTCTAAAATAAAATTTATAATGAAAAATAAAGCTTGTGTTTCAAAGTTTGTTTTAATATTAATTAATTGTCTTAAGAAAAGTGTAATATAGTGTCTTAAGAAAAGTGTTTATATAAGTTTGTTTATTAGTAGATTTTTAAGTTTGGGTTTTTAAGCTTGTAACATTATTTGTGCAAAGCAAAAGGTTGTTAGCCTTTCCACAATATGGCAAATTTCCTTATGACCAGCCTCTTAAAATAAGTATCTTAATATCAATCACATAAAATCTCCTTGTAACCATCTCGTTAATGCTTTATATTTAAAAGTATTATTATTAATGGTAATAAACTAATAACATTTAGGGGTGTGTGATGCGGTTCGGTACGGTTTTTGATTAAAACCGAACCAAAAACCAAACTTTCGGTTTTATGATTTTTTTTGAAAACCATTCGGTTTCGGTTTTTTCGGTTTTCGGTTTTTGGTTCGGTTCGGTTTTGGATGCGGTTTTTCGGTTTTGCTACTCGAGACAAAACTTTTTGGGCAAAAAACCTCAAGATTTAAAATTAGGCATGATATTTTTATTAAATTAATGATTAATAGAATATTGAATAATTGGAATTCAAATATTAAAAGCTAATAAAAGATAACTTTAAAATCAAAACCTAGTACCATTAGTTATTAACCATATCTAAAAACCAAATATATTTGTTATTAACCATATGTTAAAACTAAATAAATAGTCATCGGTAGATTTTGCTTTAATGGTTACAAAGTTACGGTTAAGATTTTATAGTTATTTCAATTTTTGGTTATTTCGGTTCGGTTCGGTCTTTTCGGTTCTTAACAAAATACAAAACCGAACCAAAATCAATATTTATGTTTTTGCTAAACTTCAAAAGCGAACCATCAATTTCTAATACGGTTTTGGTTTTTGGTTCGGTTTTTTTGGATTTTTGGGTTTCGATTCGCTTTTTCGGTTTTGTGCACACCCCAGAATTAACATTACACCTAATGCTCGGAACATCGACTATTTTGTTTTCAGATACTTTATATTCAACTTCAAACTTGTATTTATATATAAACTTTTAAATGATAAAAGAAATAACTAATGCTCGGGACTTCTATCGAAAAATATTCGGAAAATGTGTGTTCGATTTTGGCTTAGTTTGTAAACAAGTCGAGCAATGCTTGTGATTTTGGCTCGGTTTGTCAATGGCTTGATCGGCTCAGTCTAGTTTAGACATGATCAAACCCTCTTTCGATTCAGTTCGGCCTGTGAACATCCCTAGCTCAAACTCAGATATGTTTTGCCTTTTCTTTTTCAGTAAAATCAAAACTAATACAAGTTTTTAAAACATAAAGATACTAGAAAGTGTGACAACTAGCTCTACTCGAAAGTTGGGAGTTTGAATAGTAGTTTACGTCCCACACACAAGTACGTTTAAGATTGTGTGGTCAGATCAATAGTGTTTCCATTAACTATGTACGTGTGGTGTGTTACCGTATTCAACGGGGGAGAACCCCAAGTGACTACCGCTGCCTAATGTCGTGTCGGGATGAGTTTAAAATGGTACAACCGACTGTACCCAACGCTCCATTCCAGTATAACTAGTTAACCCTATAAATCTATAAAAATACAACTTCAACTCAAACAATAATTTAAAAGAGCATGATTCCATGGGTTTATGGCATTGGACTGTTGAATGCATCGATTTGTAATAAGAGACGTTTTTGTCCCATATATAAGTAGTCCATGTCATCAAAAAGCGAATGAGGTTAACTTCATTTAGTATGAGATCGCTGAAGAAAAATACGTTCAAAGTTAGAACTGTCTGTAAATATTTTCTGAGTTAAGGTTTAACAGGTCAAAAATTCCGCTTTTATTTATTATGCGAGATAATAATGACCCATGAACATATAATTTTAACAATGATGCATGTAACAATTATGTTCAACTATAAAGATGAAAACAAAGATCAAAAAAGATCGTGGATAAAAATGATTGAACTGTGCGACTAACAAATTGTTTCGTTAGCTAGCAAGAAGACGGGCCGTCTTGATAAACACCTTTGATTAGCCCACAAACCTTATTAAGTCCAACCAGCCCATATATGAAAAAAAAAAGGAAGAAAACAGTATTACATAATACATAATACATAATACATATAGAATTAATAAAGGGTATTAAATTGTAATTTAACATTAATTAAATAATAAATTTACTATGTAAACTACCAACAAATTAAAATAAAAACATCAAGGAAATATGAAAAAAAAAACCATTATCCATTTGAACGAGTTTTCCTAAAATGTCCACCTCAAATTCAGTCAACTCAACTACTTAGGTTGTCATCTATGGGCTTTAAAGTGGGCGGTAAGGGGGCTTGGGCTTTAAAGCCCCAAACACCCTAGAGAGGCATCGTTTTGGCGGGGCCATTATGCTTAATACTCATAGTGACGTGGCAATACTCATCAGTCATCACCCGACTAGATCTTTCAACCAACTAGGTCACGTCACGTGTCAATGTCAAGTTGAGATGCCCATATTAAAAAAATAACCAAATAAACTCGTCGAACTAACCGGCTAACAAGATTCTCTTTATCTTACAACAAGATATGTTTAGACTCTGATGAGATATTTTCGTCTTCCGATGAAATTTTTTTGCTTCCGTTGAAAGTTTTTGACTTCCGCAGAGATATTTTTGACTCGTGGATTACTCAATAGGCTGATTGAGTAGATTTGATGTGGACATTTTGAAAAGAAAAAATGTCGAATAAATATTTTTTTTAGTTTAACCGGTAAAGCAAAGATTTTGTTAATTTTCCCTTTAACACCATCAAGGATGGTAGGTCTAAAAAAACACATTCACTAAATCTTCACTGACATACGTCTGCTTGAAATCGTTCTTCCACAAAGCATACCAATGTACCATCATCTACATCATGGACTATTTCAAAACACCCAAAATTAAATTAACCACCCGACCAAAGAAGATATAAACAAACTAATTTCAATATTAAATATTCCACTTTTCAAATATATGATTCCCCAAATCCTTTTATATAATAAAGAAAATTGTAAGCAAAAAGTTAAGAGATTTGGTTGGTATATAATTGGACTAATGGAGTACTATGAAGGATAATTATATTGTACGTACGGGATGGTCAAGCTAGTGTGATACATGACTACATTCTTTGAATTTGTAACCAAAAGGTTTTGCCTTGATGCATGCTTCTCACTCATTCTAAAATATGAATGGACCCGGGATGTCTCCCTAAAGGTGAGTAATGTAATTAAAACCGCACGGGACCAGCTGATCAACCAAGAACCGCTAATCTCACCCACTCGATTGAACATTATATAATCCGTAGTGAAATCATGGGAATTTCTGTAGCTACATTCGCTAGCGAATACTGTATAAAATCTATAGCAAAATTTCATAGCAAAATTGGTAGTAGAAATGTAGAATCATAGCAAATTTCTGTAGCCATATGAAATCCATAGCCAACATAGTAGCTAAAACTCACTAGCAACTAGCAAACTTTGTAGCTTAAAAATTTGTATCAAAATTAGGTAATTATAACTGTAGCAAAATACTGTAGCTAAAAAAAACGTAGCAATATTTCGTAGTTAACAGTCTATAGCTAAAATCCGTATTAGCAAACATTTATGTGGTTAACAATTAACATAGCTAAAATAGCGGCATATCTTTTTGTAATTAAAATCGTCACAAAATTATTCCATAGCAAAAATCTATAAAAGAAAAATAAATTAACCACGAGACTTGTACTTACGAACCAAATCCGTAGCAAACACCCATATTGCTATGGATTTTCTACGGAATTGGCCGTAGCAAATACCTGGTTTTGTACTTTTGTAGTAGTGAAACTTAAAAGCCTTGATCAATGTATAACATATTTTGTTTTCAAATATAATGTCTAGTAAAATTTGTGTATATACTGTCACGAAACATTTATACTTATTTACATTTCAATATGAATTTTATTCAAAACAAACCGCAACGATGCGCAGACAATAGGTACTTATTTTATTAATTAGTGAAAATTGAAAATTCTTTAAACTATTATATACTGAAACTCCAGCCAAGTTTAATACGGAGTACATCATTTGCTTGTTCAAAAAGTTTCCATTAATTTTGAAGGCTTCAAGCTGACTGGTTGTCTGGTTGTACACACACTAAAAAACATTTTAAATAATAACCTAAAAAAAAGGAAAAAAGCACTTGGTCTGGTTTAGGGTTTCCAAATTATTTCCATAACAAAAGTTAGATATATAATATCAAAGATTCCTAGAAATCTTCATCATATCATCAGTGTCCCAACTGTTGAAGATCCCATATCATATCAATACTCTAATTAAGCAGATCATCTCCAACAACCACTACTAAAATAATATGTTGAATTGATACTATGATATATATATTCCTCATACACAAAAGTTGACTACAAGTCCAGGTGGGATTAATCTTAATTAACATCATATATTATCATGTTTTCTTTGCAGCAAACTGAAGATCTGGGGTTGGGTGAGTTGAATCAACAAGATCTTCTAGCGGATCGTCATGATCATGTTCCTATGGATGGGAATATTAATCAACAGGCTAACCCTAGTTCTTCTACTGCTGATCATGTTGTAGAAGATGGTACTAAAGATGATCATACAAACAAGAAGTTGATTCATCGAGAGAACGAGAAGCAGCGAAGGAAACAAATGACGGATCTTTATGCCTCACTTCGAAGTCTACTTCCTCTTGAATTCATCAAGGTGAGCTTTAGGTTTTACAAATTTGTGTGAATGTTTATTAAAGTTACTTGATTTAGAATTAAGTTGAAATAATAATAATAATAATAATAATAGTAATTAGGGTTGTAGATGAATCGAACAAGGCTTTGTTCATGTTTGTCGCTAAGTCTTTATTGGAAAAATAAACGGTTCACGCATAACCGAACAGAATTTCTTATTCGTAATTCGACCATTAAAGGAATGAACTTGGTACATGAACGGTTCACAAACACAAACGAAGGAACATGAATGAATACAATTATGTTTTATTTGATTTGGCTAACCAAGAATAATTAGTGTGAATGATTTGGTCCGGCTACCAAATTTGTGTTGGTGTTTTTTAACATTCATATTCATATGTAATTAATTTACATGTAAGTTATCACATAATACTGATATATTTTGTTTTATAGTTATAATTTACATGTAAATTATCACATAATTTTTCATATTCATAGTTATAATTATCACATATATTTTGTTAGATAGAACTAAAAAATGTAATTAAAATATCATAAAACCTTTTATAAACAAACACACATTAAACATCATGAGCGAACACACTATTGAACGTTCACAAATACAATTGAATGAGCATGGCCTCTATTCGTGTTCTGTTCATTTAATTTAATTAACTGAAAAAAATTTATGTTAATGTTTGTTTACAGCCTTAATAACAATAATAATAAAAGAAAGAAAAAAAATCGTAAACATGATTATTTGCTGTCGCATTTGATGTGTAGGGAAAACGTTCTACACCGGATCAAATGGAGCAGACAGTGAAGTATATCAAACACATGCAGGAAAACAATAAAGTGTTGGGTGTCAAAAGAGATCAGCTTAAGAACTTTACGTCAATGAATTGTTATACCAATGAAAGCTTAACGAATTTGATCCCAAATACAGTCGTGGTCAATCGTTGCAATGAAGGATTCCAGATTTTGATAAATAGTTGTTCAATTCATGATGGGTTCCTCCTTTCAAGAGTATTAGAAACACTTGTAGAAGAATGGCTTGACATTATAAGCTGCACTTCGACTAGAGCAAACGAGAGGGTACTTCACATCATCCGATCTGAGGTAAGTTTTCTTATGACAATTAGTCGAATTTGCAAAGTTTTAATAGACTTAATACACTTAAAATTAAGTGCAAGAAATTATGAATAAAGGTGGAGAAATATGCCATGACTAACTAACTAGCTAGTTAATTCTAAACATTGCACTTTAAGATGTTAAAAGTTCTTGTTATAATTAAACTTCTAATGTTCATTAAACATATTAAGTATTCGTGTTTTATAAATGTGCCAAAATTTATAAGTAGTTAGTTTATAATTATCTAACACACACTTTTTAAGTATAACATATAAATCACTTGCTAAACCACAAATTAAGTTTGTTAAATGATTTACCATTTGCTCTTTTAACTTAGATAGTTTGGCGGGGATCCTACCCATGGGTTGCAGGAAAAGAAGAGTTTTAAGTATAGGTCTAGATCGAGATTGCTCAATTCGTGTAGTCTGTTAGAAATAATCATGATTCACAATTCAAAAGAAGAAAAAGATAATGAGACAAATAGATTGAGTTAAAGAGTTTTAAGTTTGAATTAAATGTCTAGTTTAAAGTACTGTTAAGTTTATCTAGTATAGTTAGTTTATTTTAGAGTTTGACTCATTTTGGTTTTGAGTCATTGTGGTCAATATAAGTATAAGTCTAGAGATTGGTTATATGAAAGTTGAGCCAAGTTTATTTTTATACAAAAGAGTATGAACGTGGAAGAGAATCTAGTCGGGAAGACTTCAATAGAGACATAAGTACTTTAGATGCTACGGGTGTGAGATGTTCGGGCACTTCGCATATAAGTGTAACCGGATAGGAGGAAGACGCAAATCTAACTCAAGGTCAAGAAGATGAGCCAACACTGCTCTTGACTAGAAGCGAGTTTGAATCAGATCGAATTAGTTGTGGGGGGGGAGATTGTTGGAATAATTATGATTTGTTGGACTTAATTGGATCGAATACGAACAACACACTGATAATTTTGTTAGAACTTCTCACGACTCTTATAATATTATTAAGAACGAAAACCACACAACAAAACAATACCATAACATCTTATATTTATACTAACAATGAGTTGTACATGTATCCTACTAACTTTAATCCCTAATAATACTCAAAACAATTAATAAATAAACTCTATTTTTATTATCTTTAACGATTATCTCTATAGCTCGATCCATTATTATCTCTTCTATTTCTTTTGATTTATCTCTTATCCCTTACTGTGATCTAATATCTAGTTCTACAATACAAACAATAGAATTTAGGGTTTACAATATGGAGTATAAATTAACATTGATCCTTTCTATATATATTTTGTATAAGAAGTAAGAACATCAAATTTGTTCCTCACTTGGCTCATCATCAATCAATTCTTGCAGGCGAATAATCAAGCTTCGATCAACCCCTCATTGTTGCAACAAAAATTAGCAGGAGTTGCCAATGAGTCGATTTCATATTGAGTAGCCATACATATACCACATCACCCATGTTCCTGCATAACACCCATGCATGCTGCTTCTTTGTAGTTCTTTCAGTTAATTTAAGTTTGATTTTATTTTGTAAGCCTATATAAGGCCATTGAAAAATTGTTATTCCTTTCTTGTGCTAACTTCTTATAGTTGTATCTTATTGTCTTTTATTCCTTGGATGCATTTTTATTTGCTTGCATGGACAAATGCAGTAAATAGTAATACTGATGGTCATGTTGCAACCATCAATTTTTGTTTTTCTTAATTTTTCGGTTTTTGTGTTTAGATACTACGATGTTGGGTTGATGATCGATCTATTTGCATTTTGAGCTCATTAACTTTGTTACATTAGCCTACATTTCCAACTAGAACAATATGAGGGTTTTAGGGTTTTATTTTTCTTTTCAAAGTTTTAGTTTCATCTCTTATACTAAAAATATATAAATCATAATTCATTTATCATTCATTTAATATTCTAGTGATTTTCTAAAATCCTTCTCTACAATCTTGTTAGATAATATTAATCTCAAAAACCTTCTCTACATTCTAGTAATTTTCTAAAATCTGATGCCCTTAGATAAGTTTTTTTTAACAGGAATAAACAATAATTATAAGAGTCTAGGCTCTGAATTTCAGTTTCTGGAATATTATTAAAAGTTCCTTATTTCTAGAGCTGGGCATAAAACTCGGTTCTGGACCTGACCCAAAACCGGTTCCATGCACCTCTACCCTACCAAAACCCAAACCCAACCCAGTTAAAACCCAATTAAAAACCCGGCAAACCCAGTCAAACACCCGACCATATCCAATACTCCAAACCGGTTCTACCCACCCGATTCTTGACTTTGATGTCCAAACTTGGAGCCAGTTCCTAACTTCCTATCCAGTTCCCAGTTCCTGGTAAAACCCAGTTGCACATCTCTACTTGTTTCAACTTTCAAGTAAGACAACAGCCCAACACCCAAGAGATGGAAGCCCAATTCTCCCTATTTTTTGGGCTGTATCGATTTAGCAAGACAAGGCCTAAGCAGGCCTCTGTTTCTTTTAGCCCAACCTGAAGGCCTAAAGCCTGCTTGATTTATCATAAATTGCATAAATTTCACAATTAAAGTAATTTGCAAGAATTTATGTTTACTCCAAAACTATAAAAGTTTTCTCTATAAAAAATATCATGATAAACTATATTTATGACCATAGAAATGAACTCTCTCACTGATTTGTATATAAAACTAGTGGAATTTCCTCGCGGAAACTTAGTCTATGGACAACAAAATATAACATAATGTAATAACATCGAATTCAACTGAAAAAAAGTTATAAACATAAAGTTACAAGATTCAATATTACGTTGTTGCACGGCGCCACTTAGAATGGTCTAATGGGTGATGGGGCACTCCCCAAAACCACTTGATCACTTGGCACCAAATAATCAAGGTATGCCACATCATCTTCAAATTTTTATAAGCAAAATAAAATTTACTGAAAATTAGTTGTACCTTAAAGAAACTATTGTAAGGTTCTATATTTTCTCAACAAAATCAAGATATCCAAATATTAACACCTAATTTGACATTGAAGAGCTAGCTCATGATTAGTGAGATCGGTTTTGCTAGGTCAATGGTGTATTGTTTCTTCAAAACTACCGCGCCTCATAGCATTCTTCATGTATTTACCAGCAAGGGAATCAAACAACATGCCCGCACCTACTCCAATGGCTAGGTCAATGGTGTAGTGTCCCCGGGTGCTTAGCAACCTCACTACTTGTAAAAGGTTCAAGGTGTCGAATAGAAAGGCCAACTCCCACCTATGCATTCTTCTCATATCAAGTGATGCAATCACGGATCCTGCTACGTGACCAGAATAGAACAAGAAGAACGACACGTTCCCTACCGGAAAGTCTGCTCCCGATCCCAAGAATCCCTATCCATATACAAATTTGTAATTGTAGTTATGAATGCATATACGTGTAAACAATGCTTTAGTTATATAGTATGACAAGATAAACGGTTGTACGATTAGTAAATGTCGTATGTATGATGGTTAAAAACTTAAAATAACAAGTGAAAGTCTTTTGTCATTTATCATGTCCTTCATAAAAGATTTTTAGTCTATGTAAAAAGGCATATTATGTGAGTGTGTTTTCTATATTTTATGGAGTACTTGTGAGTGGAAAAAAAAAGAAAAAGTTACTATTGTTAGTAAATTTTGAGAAATATTGTTTACCCTTTATAATTTTTTTAATACTTTTTAAAAGTTGTTATGAGTTAAGTAGAGAGAAAATGTCATGATAAATGTATAAAAAAAGTATTATGTAATTGAAATGAGAGAAAACTAATGTAGTAATTTCTATTATAACGATAAAGGATCTAACGGGAATGCTCTTAGAATGGTCATTTTAATGTATAAATGAACAAATTAGCCTTTGACCTTTAATTTTATAAAAATATTATTATTCATCTTGTTTTTTAGTTAAAACCGTGTTTTAGCTAATCAAAATCTTCCACTTGGTGTCATTACTTCGTCAATTTCCTTCTAGCGTAGGAGAATAATGTTGTTGCACCAAGGAACACTTGTCAAATAAACATCATTTAATTAAAAACTTTTTAAAAGTAAAGGCTATTTTGATAAGCTTATAGGTCAAGATAGACATTTTAGTGATTTTCCCCTCTAAAATAATACAAGCATAAAGTATATTATTTCAACTAAAGAGTCACAACTCACAATAATCATATAATGAAATGATAGGTAAGAGCTTTGACACGTATAAAGTTAGAACAATGATTCTTGGTCTTCTCTAGGTAAAGTTAGTTATGTATATACCTAACTCTAGACTTTATTACTTCAACTATTTCTAAAACTTACATTAACATGCCCATTTTTTTATAAAAATGTTGAGAACTAATTAACACAACTAATAATTAAAACAATTCCATGATTGTGCAATAAAATGCAACATTTTATTGGAGGTTGACAGAATGGCATACCTCAGGCAAAGGAAGCTGTGTAGAATAACCTAAAATCCCTCTGCATGTAAACATGAACAGCGCCGCCACAGTGGCTCTCGGCCGCCCTTCAATCACCAATGTCCCGATTATATAAGCCGTTTGCATCCCCACAAACACCTTACATTCAAATTAACATGTATATACTCAGTTAATAACTAATATTCCATTAGAATTCTTTTGAATGTTATCAGATTTATCATATTTCAATAAGAGGATAGAGAACAAACAGTTGTTTTGACAAAAAAAAAAAAATTTGACCATCTTTGGTCATCATGGTTGTTTGATCAATAATTTTCAAAGTTTGAGCTACTTCTAGAAAACTGATCAATAGATTTGCGGAAACGTGTCAGAAAAGCGTCACACACCACAATTCAGACGCGATGCGCATGTCAAACACACCTCAGTGAGGTCTAAAATCACGCCGTTTTAAACAGTCATCTGTATAGATAACAGTAGGTTTCTATGAAAAAAATAATAATAATTAAAAGTTTGATTGTGTATGATCAGTGACCGTGGCCATTCTGACCAATGATTTTCAAAAAAGTTTGGTTCACTACTAGAAAACTGATAGGTTTGTGACACAAAAATGCTTCCGTAAAGCGTCACACACCACCAATATTCCGACGCAATGTGCATGTCTGAAAAACCCTCGTAAAAAATTTCTTCGTGACACAATTCCGGCACAACTTTCCGACACTTTTTAAACAAATTCCTTAATAATTATAAACACCATATATAATAATTTTCAATAATTAAAATGGTATTCATACAAATACGGTCTCCAAGATAATTTTCAAAGTTTGACTTTTTTTCAAGACCGTTTGATTGCATGAGATCAAATGGACGTGGTATAGCTATAGCATGACCCTTATTACCGTATTAAGCCCCGCAAGAACCGTATTAAGCGTAGGACAATCAACAAGGACCCGATGCAAGTACCCGGTGGCCACAAACCCAATATCAGAAGGCGGGGGGGACGACGGAATCATCCGAAGCGTATACTCCACACCCATGAAGAACAACAACGTAACCGCAAAGAAACACGGGACCGGGTGGTACTTGAACACCCCGAACACGTCGGTTATCGTCAATTGTAAAACCGAAGCATCGGTTAAGGATGGATATGTAGATGTAGGTGTCTTTGGGTTTGAATTGTATAAGGTGGTATTATTATTATTATTATTATTATTATTATTATTATTATTATTCTTGAGGTTATAGTTGGTTTTGAATATGGTGGTGGTTGTTTGTGGTGTTGAACGTTGGTGGAGTTTGTCACCGTTCATTGTGGCCGGAATAAGTGGTGGAATATGAAGGTGGTGGTGGTATATATAGGTGGTGAGTGGCGGAGATTACATAGTATGTGAGAAAGTGTGAGGTGGTGATGTAAAGTGAATGATAATAATAATATGTTTCAGATCTCAAGTGGGGAACCCTCATGCAGTATGTAGTAGGTGTCTTTTTTTTTATGTAAATGAACCGAACGTTTGGCGAATTGTTTGTGAACTCTTAAGTGGAAAGTTTGTTTATGTTCAACGAATATGAACAAAAATTTTGTGATCGTTTAATAAAGCAAAATGAACATGAAACACATGTTTCGTTCCATTCATTATGTTCGTGAGCGTTCGTATATGTTCGTTTATTGATGTTCGTTTATATTTGTTCATATATGTTCATTTATATTTGTTGATGTTTCTTTGTGTTTATGTTTTTTTTTTTTGTGTTCATATAAGTATGTTCATATATATAATACAATTATTTTTGTTTATCTTTGTTCAACTATGTTAATTTATGTTCGTGAACAGTTCGTTTAGATTTTAAATATACGAACACGAACATGCTATTTTTAAATTATACACGAAAACCAAATATTTGTTCGTGTTTGTGTTCGTTAAAGTTAAATGAACAAACACGAACATACTCGTATTCGTATTCGTATTCGTTCGGTTCATTTACATACCAGCTGTTTGATACTTTTATTAAGAAGAAAATTTGATTAAATTATAGTTAGTTAAACACACTATATTATAATTATTATTACTTTTTGACATATGACTTTTAGCCGTGTTAGAAATAGTTTCATATTGACCCAACTTCTTATAAATAGTAGGGGCCATTTTTGTTAATTTGTTAGGGTTTTAACTTTTAATTTCCTTTGTTTCTTCAACAATGGCGCCCCTTGATTATCTTTTGGACACTACCTCTCTTCCATAACACAAGGTTCGATTTTATTCAGTTTTTGCAATCAAATGATTTATATGTATTTTTTTTATTTTTGCTTTTGAAACTCCCACAATAACAAATATATATGCTTTCACTATATGAGGCTAGGAAAAGTAATAAAGATATATAATCGAATATGTAAATGAAATCTGCTGTGTTATGGATTTGTAATATTTTATATTGATAGATATATAGGCAACCTAATTATTTTTTAGTTAATTATAGCCTGTTCCAATCCCGATTAACAAAATATGGTTCATAACAATGAACATTTGTCTTATCGATTCGAAAGATGTCAATATCAAGATTTTCAACCAAACACAAATTTGCCACAATATCCGATTTCACTAACATTAAAGAATGTGATAATGCAGGAGTCTCATGTCTCAACATCTCAAGATCTTAAATGTTGCCATACCACCCTTGTCCAACAATGTTATTAATATTTTAGTGAATATTATTAAATATAATCTTGATCATATCTTATTATTATATGTAATAATGAAACAAAGTAATATAATGACAATGATATATTCCTTAATTTCAATTATGTGATTTTGATGCAAATATGTCACACACACAATTTAAAGATGATATGAAACTCATTAAAAAAACCATAGATAATTAAGCTTAACATAATATCATTACACCATGAAGAAAACAAACTTAAAAAACAGAAATGCTTGACAAAGTTCATAATTCGCAAACTATTCGAAACCAGACGGGCCTAACGTTGGGCCAGATTCAGAATTTACCAACGCATGCACGCTCCCGATTAATCCACCATCATCTGGTCCGAACCAGTGTTGGTGGGTGGCTCAAGTACATAAACTGCGCCATCAGAAACGCCTAACGCAAATTGGTTAGGCTTGTTAGGGTGCGCAGAAATGGTATTAGCTTGCGCCCTTATCACACTGCAAAAATAAAATTTCATCATGTTACATGAGAAAAATATATATATAAATTCGTCACCACACGATATATGTACCTGCAGTTCGATGGCATATACGCTGCACAGTTTATCCAGCACTTCAACTCGACAGCATTGGCCGCAAGGACACCAACACTTCCATCCTCGACACACACAAATATCGATTCACCATCACATGAATAAGCGGCATCTGTTATAGCTCCGCTTGTGTCTCGAGGGGCCCACTAGCAACAAGATGAAAAAAATTTAAATACAATGTGTTTAGTTTAATTATTAAAATTTAGAAGTTATGACTTATGAAATGGTTACTAGCTAAATGTACCTTAATACACGAACCCATGTTATGTCCATCGAAAACAGTTATCTGTTTCTCGTGAACCACCATGAAGTGTGTCTGGGCCAGGTTGAGGTGCACTCGGGTTGGTGCATGCGGTCTGTTGGTAATTCTAGCAGGAAACTCTATGAATTGGCTTGTTCGAATCTTCCAGCTATCGGCATCCCACAAGCATAACTGAAATATAGTGTCATTATATATGAGTGAATCAGACAAACATTTTAATGAATAAAAATTTTCGATGGGTTTTTTGTTTATTTTTTATGGAACGAGGACAACGTAGGAAACATTTTAGTGTTTTTACTTTTTTTGTTTATGATTTATATTTTGAGTTATAATTTTTTTATTATTATTTTTGAATGTTTTTTTGAGAGTTTTTGATCTTAATAGAACCCCCCTCAAAAAAAATAATAAAAAAAATCATAACTTAAAATATAAATAAAAACAAAAAATCTAAAAAACTAAAATGTTTCCGTCGTTATTCTCGTTCCAAAAAAAAAACTCAAAACCTGGTCCGACCCTTGCCTATTCCGACCCAAACCAAAACAACCCTTTTTTTTAATTGACCCGTTCTGACCCAAACTCATTATGAGCCAAACTCGTTTTGACCCATGACTCATTTCAACCCAACCCAACCCATTGCCACCTCTAAATAAAATACAAGACGTCTTAGCTCTTATGCAAGTAAGTTACCTGGCCGTCGGTTCCTGTCGAGATTAAAGTATTTCTTGCAAGGACAAATGCGAGCCCAGTTACACACTTTTCGTGACCTTTGAACGTCTTTATGATCTATAAATGTTCAATAGTTTCACAACAAAACAATATTATCAAAAGTTATATATGTTTTCAGCACAAACTATTTGGTTTTGGTTGAAAGACGTTGTGCCTTGCTATCTTTAGCATTGTAGACAATTATAGAACCATCTAACATTCCAGCAATAACAATGTTGTTGTCTACAGGATTCAAAATTAGACTTGTTACCGTCGGTGGCGGTGCCAAGAATGTTGACATTGTCTGCAACAGGAAAGAAAGTTGCTAGCTTCAATACATGAAAAAAAAAAACTATGAATATTATCATGATAATTTACCTTAAAAGTTACCAAGTTATACAATGAGATCTCTCCTCCTGATGTCGACACGGCATAACAATGGTTATCGGAAACTGCAAGGCTGGCAAGTCTATCTTCCAGGTTAACATCTTTAATATCATTTGTCATCAAGATGCCACTCCTATGCTGACACAGTTGTGGTGCCACATCAACACTTGCCTATAAAAACAAACACATTTGTAAGTAAATCCTAAGTGATAAACTAACAAGGGACTTTATAACTAGACACCAGGGCCTATATATACGACTTGTATAGGCCTATAGGTATTTACGAGTTGTATATAGACCCTGACAGATAAGTCATCATTTCATAGTTATTAAAAGCTCTCGCTTTTTGCGCCTAGGCCCATTTTTTAGGCGATGCTCAATAAATGCGCTTCTAGTTCTTAGGTGAGCGCTTTGGCATTGTCTTGGACAGGAACATGAGACGATAAAAGCCGAGCAAAAGTAACACTAGGAGTGCTACTGAAACATAGATCTAGGAGAGGTCAAAGGAATTACATTCAACATTTTGTTTTTCAAGTTTTGAAATTACATTTGAATCTTGACTATTTTAGAATTTCTAGTACTAATTATGTGATATTTAATATTATATAATAGCTTTTATATATTTTATTTGAAAAGATTTATTATTTTTCATATACATAATATATTCTTTTTCCTCAGGCCCTCGCTTTGTTTACGCCTAGCGCCTAGGCCCCAAGCGAGTTCTATGTGCCTTGAGTGCGTCTATCGCATTTAATAACTTTGCATCATTTAAGAACTATATGCATCGTATAGGCCCTATATGTTTACGTATAGGTCTATACGACTCAAATAAATCTATACGACTTGTATGTTTAACGGTCAATGATATATGACAAAACTTTGAACCTATGCAGGTCGTATAGGTGACGCATGGTGTCTGGATATAAGGTCGTAGTGTATGTTTAGCAGGAACCACAAATAATCATATCATGAATTTTTTTTAGTACATTAGCGGTTTGGGTTTGGGCGTTCTTCGGCCATTTCCACAGTTTGTGTACAGCATTATAAGCAAGTACGAGTATACCGTCACCATAGTGCACAATCTTTAAAACCTAAATATACAAATAAAACAAAAAAAGGATTAAACAAAATTCACAAAACTATATTACATATTATGTTATCTTCATTTATCATCATCATCGTACTCAGTATATCCCATCAATAGCAAAGCTATGATAGGGTCTGAGGAGGGTAAGATGTAGACAGCCTTATCTCTACCCCATAGGAATAGAGAGGCTGCTTCCAGTGAGACCACTGGCTCGATAGTAGTTTTGCATCAAGCCTTGGACATAAGGCACATAACACTCAACCATTGGGACACCGCCAATTGGTGCATGTACCTTTGTCTTTCGGCCATCAACGCCACCACATGATACCTGGTTAACCTTCCGCCACTTTTAACGTTATTTTCACGAGATTAGTAAAATAACGTCAAAATCAGTGCAAAAGGTTGGAAAATAAGGCATACTTACCTCAACTGGTAAAAGAGTATCAGGAAGTTTGAGGGAACGAATTTGCGATGGTTCAGTGATTTCTTTTGGTCCGCTTGGTACGACCGGAGGTTCAACTATGACATCTGACATAATCTGGTCTTCCATCTCTTGACTGTGAGGCGCACGAAGAGAAACCGGTGGTTCGGTTGGATGAAAGTCCTGAAACTCCTGCAGGAACCAAATCATTAAAAAAAACAATAATTAGTTTTAACTTATAACTTTTATAAGTTAGTTAAAGAGTTTCAGCATCAGCATATACCGGATGCAAGAAGGCTCCACGTCTAGCAATAGGACGCGTTAACTGATTATTAGCCACCGGTGCTGGTGCTGGTACTGGTGCTGGTGCTGGTGCTGGTGCTGGAGCTGAAGTCGAAGCCGAAGCATCTTGTGACGGCCCACAAACATGGTCCTCGAAGAGTGTTGTGACTTCAGGATCAGGACTCGGGTTCTTGCATAGTTTGTGCTGCCAGTTTAGGCGGCAAACATTGTTCATATAAAGTTTATAAACTAACTAGGGGTGTGCGTGGTGCGGTTTTCAGCTAAAACCAAACCGAAAACCAAAACTTCGGTTTTTGGAGTTTTTGAAACCGTTCGGTTTAGGTTTTTTTCGGTTTCGGTTTCGGTTTTCCGATTTTCGTATTGGTTTTGGTTTGGTTTTTGCCATTTTAGCTGGAAAATTTAATGCCGAAAAAAAAGTTTGCAAAAAATAATGATTTTAGGTATAAATAATTTTGTTAATTGTCAAATAATAGACTATTATACATTTGACCAAAAATATTTGAGTTAAATATTTATTTAATTTTTATAAATTATATAATATAAAATATAAAAAAAACACAAATTTAGAATTCGGTTCATTTCGGTTTTTTTGGTTTTATTGCATGCAAAACCAAAACCGAACCGTTAGTTCGGTTTTTACAAAAACATAAAACAAACTGTCGTTTTTTATTTCAGTTTGGTTTTTTTCGGTTTAGATTTTTCGATTTTTTTGGTTTTGAATCGGTTTCTTGCACACCCCTAAAATTAACACATTGATCAAAACAGTAGAAATTAAATTAACATCATGCAAGTAATATTAATTACCCCTGGTTAACTAATAACCGCAGCCTTCCGTGACTCAAAGTAGGAAACTTGCGCTTTTCGTGCAAAACCGGATTTGCTTCATACAGATTCTTGAGTTCTTGAACCAATTTAGCTCTTTCGGTTTTGTTATCAATGTAAGTTCTCAGCTGTTCATTTTCCCTGATATCAAAAGTGTGTTAGTAAATATATTACATTATCATGATTAGTTAAGTACGTTTTAAACAAGTGTGTGACATAATTATCGTATGCACTTGTGCGTGATACTGGGATGTAAACAAGTCGAGTCGTTTGTAACGTGTAAACTATTTTTGATCGGCTTACTTAATGTATGAAATGAGTCTGCCTTAAACAAACTCGAGCCTGAGCTTCGTATTATTAGTTATATTTAGTTAACAAACTAGTTTTGCTATTACTTATATGAATATGATTATTTATTTTACTTTGCTTTAATAAATATGTAATTACTCATAAACCTTTGCCACTGGATCAAGCTAGTGGTTAAATACAAACGTTAATAACATTAAAACAATAATAACAAAATAACTTTTTTTTTCAAACGGTGACTTTCATTAAAGGCTAAATGAGCCACAGCTCTCGAGCGAGAGCCCCAACTGCCCCACTCGGGCCAAGACTATGTTGTTTTAACCGGATCCACGCTTGGCATCCGAGTTTGGCTAGGCATTCCACGGGAAATTTCGAGCCCCCTGCCACTTAACAGGAGTTTCCTCACTCTAATAGAAACCCATGTCGCCATCCGAATTCGAACCTGAGCGACCCAATGGCATCAAGTTCTAACCTTCACTTGGTTGGCCATCTGAGCAAAGCCCAGATGGTTATAATAACAAAATAACTAGTATATCATTTTTATTAACAATTCTATTATTATTATTATTATTATTATTATTATTATTATTATTATCTACTAAACACAAACACCAAAAGATGGTAAAACACAAAGTTAAAAAAAAACATCAATTTGCCTTTTAAAATGGAAACATATAACAAGAGATGATCAAACTTAAACATCAAATTATTTTATAAACACACATTTTCTTTTCACTCAACTTTTAATATTTTTATTTTTATTTTTATTTTTATTTTTTATTTATCTTTTGTTTGTTGCTTCTGTTATAATATTAATTAGTAATATCAACGATATTTTGATTGAGAATCTAAATTAGATAAATACCAATTTATATTAAAATGTACCAATTTTATTGTATCTAAAAGAAGGGTTTTTTTTAATAATATTGACTTTAAAAAGAACAACCCTATAGAAAGAGTCTTTGTTAGTGAGTTGGTAGTGAAGCTGTAAAGAAGAGATTTTGTGTCATATATGACTTAGGTTTGATTGTTGTCCCCGTCATTTAATTTTGACGGCACTGGGTGATGATGAAAGACTAGGTGAGTAGGTGGCGGCATTCACAAGTTGAATCCTTAAAGTTAACGAGTTCTGTCTCACCACACTCTCGTGACTTCGAGCGAGTGTTCACAAGCGTTGACCTTAGGTAAGGGTTTTCCCATATAGAAAGACGAATGTATCCCAATTTAGTGAATTTAACTAGTAGCCAATTTAGAATATTCGTTGACCGAAAAATAAATAAATAAAAGGAGTCTATAGTGCTAAAAAACATTTTCATAAATAAAACGCTTCGAACAGAAGGTGACAAAACTTCTAAGTGCATTTTTGTAAGAGAACCACAAATAAACTCGTCTAAATCGTTACATGTTTTTTTAAATCATAGTGCTAGTTATAGATTCAAAAATTAAAAAAGCTATCTAATTTAACTTCTTATATATGTATAACCGCATTTGAAAAAAAATATGAATACAATAATTTATATATGTTACTTTTACTATGCGTGCATTTTTTACAATCGTGGTTACACATATGTAAAAAGTCAAATTGCGCATGTTACTTTTATCATCGTATGCATAAATATGTATGTGTGTATAGTTTAACTATCATTAAATTATAAAAATTAATCGCAAACTACACATTGAGTAGTGGGCATAAACTTCAAAAGTGCGCACCTGATATTATTCAGGGTGAGAAGGTGGGTCAAATCTTTGAATGTTTCCTCATCCAAAGTTTTGAAAGGTTTTAAGTCTCGTTTTAGAATCTCCAAAGCCTTCAATCGGTCATTCCTATTACAAACAGAAAAATGATAAAAATCGAGTCAACCAGCAAAATATAAATAAATAAAAATTGGAAAGATCGATCGATAATTCAATTGATTGTTCTTACTGTTCCAAAGCCTCTTATGTATCTTTGTTTACGAATATGGAACAACATCTTGATTGACTGTTCATTTTCGTTAATGTTTATGAAATTAGCTAAGTACTTGTCCAACATTTCCCAGTATCCCTTCGTGACAAGCTCCTCGATATAGTCCATGTTACAGAAAACTCCCGATTCGTTTTCTAACCTTAATTCATTCACAAAATCGAACAAAATCGTCCTAGTTAGCAATCAATTTCGTGCAGAAATAGAATAAAAAAATGATAATGACTAACAACCACAAAAATTCACAAAGGATTAATTACTTATGCATTGTTTGCTTGTACTTCTCTTCATCTAAAATATGAAGTATCAAAAACACAAGATCTTTAGAAATCCCGGTCGACATCACCTCCGATTGATGTACAAATTCAACTGTCAACAATAACATAAGTCAATTAGGGTTTTCAATGCACCGATTAATTTATGCACATAACATTAATTCTATATGGATTTAACAACATTGTGCCAATTGCGGTTTGTTGTTAAGTGTTTCAACAATGTCGTTGTTAACCGCCATAAATTAAAGCTTATGTACATTGATCTAGCATAAAAGGTATGTGTGTATATACACACACATGTATAGATATAGAAAGAGAATTAAAAGACCAAATGAAGAGAAGATTACTAGAGAATTGATCGCGTCGAAGACGGATGGTGTTCGAGAAAGAGAAATGTGTATTGCGACTTGCAAATGAAAATCAAGGCTATAAAGGCCTGTTTATAGTGGTTATTTAGGTTTTCTAACCTCAAACTATAACGTGCTTAATAGAGCGTGGTGAAATGTATTGGCTTGGAAAGGAAGGTACACATACATGCGAGTGGTGATTGTTGTGTCACATGTAACCTGATAGGACCTAGACAGCTTGTTACACTAGACCAGTTTGATAGGCAAAAGAGCTTATCATAACTAACCTTGGGAAAATGTATTAAATTTGTGTGATTTTTTATCCTTTTAATAAATGAAATATTATTTTAATAGATGTTATGAAAACCATATTCATAATGTTTTACAAAATTTTATAACATATTAAAGTTAACAATCTAGAAACCATTTCCTTTGAAATCAAAATTATTAAAGTTAGTATATAAAATCAATGAGTTCGTAGCTGATAAAAGGAAATTTTACATAGGGGGGCAAAAAAAGAAAATGATAAAAGGATTTGTAGGGAAAAAAATACCTTTTACAAAAGAATATAAATTTAATAAAAAAAAATCGAAACTCAAAATTTAATAAAAACCAAAAAAAGTAAAAAAACACAAAAATGTTTTCACCTTCTTTCTCGTTTTCAAAAAAAATAATGACACAATGTTGAGGAAGAAAGGTCATTGTGCTTTTTATTTATTTTTGTCATTGATTGTGTCTTTTTTTCCTTGATATTGTGACTTTTTCTTGATATTATGTTATATTCTCAACATTGTATTATTTTTTGTTCATCATTGTGTTATATTTTGCGATATATTGTATATTTTTTTCATTTATCATTGTGTTTTTTTGTTTATTTTCGTCTGTCTTTTTTCTCTTTCTCGACATTGTGTCTTTTCGCCGGTTTTTTTAACAGGAATGACGGGACATTTTAGTTTTTTTAAATTTTTCTGTTTTTTATTTATATTGAGTTATGATTTTTTTTATTTTTTTATTTAAATTTTTTTTTAGTGGAGGGTTTTTTTTTGTCACAAATCCTTCTCCCATTTCTCATTTTTGTCTCTCTTTACATTTTAACATTTCCCATATGTGTGTGTGTGTGTGAAAAGTATTGCTAAATCTGTGGACAAACATAATTGTGTCCCTGGTTTTATAAAATTTTAGTATATACTTCTATGTTGTTTTCACTTTTATATAATTATGAGACTCGTATATATCTTTCGGAAAACATGTATTCACCATAGATCATGGTTGCATATTTGAAAAAAAAAATATTGTTACATGCTTTGTGTAGCAGGATTAATAAAAGTTACTCAAACGTATGAAATACATGAAGCCTTATAGAGGCATGTATTTAGTGTAAACAAATTAACAGCTTAGGGCTTGCTCACATTTGTAACATTAAAAAATCGAGTTAAGGAGAGCTTAAACGAGATAGGGTCCGAGGCTAAGTATAAGTTCGTTATTAATGAGCTCAAGCTTTTCTAAAGTTAACTAGAGTTACGAGCGTAAACAAGCCTTTAATTTTTATAAGTATTACATATAATATATATTATGTAATATAAATAACACCAAACGGATATAATAATTCAAACTCCATTGGTCAGTAACAATTTGTTCTCACAACGTGACCATCGATACACCTAAATTTCACATACGTTGCTAAAGACAATCTCAATCTAAAGAAAAGTAGTCCCGATATACTCTAACTATCATTTATGCCGTTTCAAATCAACTTACAACATTGTTATCATATATAAAACTGTAAGATTTATATTAGAGACGAACATGGTTACTTTTACTTTTAGAGTGCTATTGTCCTTAACAACGAAAGTAAAAGTTAAAATTGTAATTAGTTATGTTACCAGTATGGGTTATTATCGAAGTAGGTCATCGTTTGGATCACTAAAATTAACTTAATAAAGTTGGGATATAAAATCAATGAGTTCCCAACTAAAGATTTTTAAAATGGCATTAAAAGAATAAAAAAAAATAAACAACAACAACAACGTATACCTAAATATGGGTTATGTTTTTATCTCTATCGGGTCGATTCAGGTTATGTCTGATCTCTAACGGGTTGAACTCTGGTCATTTCTTTTCTCTTAACATGTCAAATTCACGTTGCGGTTTATCTTGAACTAATACTGAACGATTTCCCGTCGCATCCCCTGCTGCACTGCGTGGCCTAAACGACCCTTTATGGCCTTGATAATTTACTCTACATTCAACTTATTAGAAACGATCGGTGGCCAAAACCAAAATAGCATAAACTAAATTATAATGTTTAGTTGTTCTATTATATATATATATATGTTTAAGTTCAAGAGAGAAATGAAATTATTGCGATAAATGAATATGAGCCACTAGTTTTATTTTAGGATTTAAAAGCTTAAAAATAAATGAAAAATATGTAAATGCAATAATAAATGCACATCCTCTCTCCAATTAATACAACTAATATAACCATAATAAATCTCTCACTAATTAATATATTTACCTAATTTAACTATAATAATTAAAAAGATAAAAACACTAATTTAATTTTATAATTTATTTACATACTCTTCATTTTATCTAACAAAAATACAATTTATTCATATTATAATAGTTCTTTATATTAAAAAAACAATTTCTATCCACTCAATTTATTAACATATATCAACGCGTAATTTTTAACAATAATATGAAACATAATATATTTTTTACAATAATACAATTTTTAACATAATATGAAACATAATACAATTTTTAACAATAATTATTGAAACATAATATTTTTTTTTCAATTGATATATCTAGATAAATTATTCTCATAAATAATGAAAAATGTCATACAAATGTGTCCATTAAATATAAACAATAAATATACAACTTACACAAAATTTTATAACATACACTTGTTTTGAGCAATAAAACCGTACAACATACTAAAAGACACACAACTTACATATTTAATTCGACATCAACAATTATATAAACTACACAAATATACACATATCCTACACATGTGTAGGTTATATGTTTTTCTTGTGTAGGTTATATGCTTTCTTATTCTTAGAAAAAGTGTGAGTTAAATGTTTTTGTGTGGTTTGTATATTTCACAGTTAATGCAAACATGTGTAAGATAGTTTTTTATATTATTCGTCACAATGTAACTACGTATTGATGGATATTGATAAGTTGAGTTGGAAGAAATTGGTTTTATACAGAAAGAAATTTTAATGTATGAAAAAATTGCATTTGCGTAGGATAAAATTTTCGTGTGTAGGTTATATGTTTTTCGTGTGTAGGTTATATGTTTTCGTGTGCGTGTGTATTTTATTGATGACGAATTTTGTGTGTAGGTTATATGTTTTCTTATTCTTAGAACAAGTGTAGGCTATATGTTTTTGTGTATGTTGTATTTTTTTTTTGTTGATATTTAATGCAAACACATGTAAAATAGTTTTTTGTAATATTTATCATAATATAATTACGTGTCGATGGATATTAATATATTGAGTTGGAAGAAATTTGGATAGAAGAAATTTTAATGTATTGAATAAATTGTACTTGTGTAGGATAAAAATTCAAGAGACAAAAAATAAGTTATAAAAATAATGAATTATTAGTATTTTTCAATTATAGTAATTTGATAGTTATATTAATTAAATAGATATATTAATTGAAGAGATAGATGCATTTATACTTTCTTAATTTATCTTTAAACTTTTAAAATCTAAAATAAAACTAGCTGTTCATATTTATTTCTTTCGGTAATATCATTTCTCTCTTGAACCATCCTATATATATATATATATATAAGGGATGGTTCAATAGAGAAATGATATTATTGCAAGAAATGTAAGAAATGAATATGGACCACTAGTTTTGTTTTAAGTTTTAAATGCTTAAAGCTAAATAAAGAAATTTATTAATTATTCTCTTTCTTCAATTAATATAACTAATAAACCATAATACTTATTTATTTAATTAATATAACTAATTAAATTATTATAATTAGAAAATATTAAGAACTCATTTATTTTTATAACTTACTTTTTGTTTCTTGAATTTTTATCCTACACAACTATAATTTATTCATACATTAAAATTTCTTTCTATCCAAAACTTATTTCTTCCAACTCAATATATTAATATCCATCAACACATACTTACATTATGATGAATAATACCAAAAAAACAATTTTACATGTGTTTGAATTAGATATTAACCAAAAAACATACAACCTACACAAAAACGTATAATCTACACTTGTTCAAAGAATAAGACAACATATAACCTACACACGAAAAACATTTAACCTACACACAAATTCATCATCAATAAAATACACACGAAAACATATAACCTACACATAAAAAAACATATAACCTACACACGAAAATTTTATCTTACACAAATACAATTTATTCATACATTACTTTCTTTTCAAAACCAATTTCTTCAAATTCAACATATCAATATCCATCAACATGTAGTTACAGTGTGATAAATAATACAAAAAACTAATCTTACACATGGTTGCATTAAATGTCAATAAAAAATATACAACCTACACAAAAACATATAACCTACACTTGCTCTAAGAATAAAAAAACATATAGCTTACATACGAAAAACATATGACCTACGCATGTGCAGTGTATGTGTATCTTTGAGTAGTTTATATGATTGTTGATGTCGAATTACATATGTAAGTTATATGTTTTTTGTATGTTGCACGTTTTTATTGCTCAAAACACGTGTAGGTTATATAACTTTGTGTAGGTTATATATTTATTGAACTTAAATACGTTGATATATGCTAATATATTGAGTGGAAATTATTTTTTTAATATAAAGAAATAGTATTATATGAATAAATTGTATTTATGTTGAATAAAATGAAGAATGTGTAAATAAAAAATAAAACTAAAGTAGTGCTTTTATCTTTTTAATTATTATAGTTAAATTAGTTAGATATATTAATTATAGATATTTATTATGTTATATTAGTTGTATTAATTGGAGAGAGAGAGTGCATTTATTGTTGCATTTACATCTTTTTTATTTATTTTTAAATATTTAAAACATAAAATAAACTAGTGACTCATATTCATTTATCTCATTTCTTGCAATAATTTATTTATTTATTGAACTTAAACCTATATATATATATATATATATATATATAAGGTAAGGATCCTAAGAGAACTCTTTGCAAATTGAGAACTTTGAGAAACATTTTGAACCACTAAAAACACCTTTAAAAAATATTTAAAAAAAATCATAAAACAAAAAATAATAATTTTAAAAAAGTAAAAAAACCAAAATTCTTATATTTCATTCTAGTTTCATTAAAAAAATAAAAAAAATAGTAAAATACAAAAAAAAGGTTGTATTATACACATATGTATAATTTTATTTAATCTTTCATTACGTAATATACACATATGTACAGCATCATTTATCTTAAATTATACACATGTGTACAAAAAAAAAAGAAAATGTACATATATGTATATATTATACATATGTGTATATAATTTAACTAAACCGAGGTTTTTATTTATGAAACCGGGATGATAAACTAAGAATTTTGATTTTTTTACTTTTTTGATTTTTGTGTTTATTTTATTTTATGATTTTTTTTTATTTAGGGTTTTATATGGTTTAAAATGGCTCTCATAGTTCTCAATTTCAAAAGGTTCGCTCATGATCCTGATCTTATATATTTAAATATATATATATATATAAATATATATATATATATATATATATATATATATATATTGTATGATTGAAGACTATGATTATGAAAAAATAAATAAATAAAAATTTGCAATTGTTGTTTTGGCATGACAACAATGATGACATTATGAAAAATATTGAAAATGTTTATGTAATCACATTGCAATCGGGACCTTTTGCAGCCATAACGAGCTTGCAATTCTGAGTTTTAAAGTCACATTGTCATATAGACTACATGGATGCTATCGTTTGGTTCAAATGGATGCTTTGATTTGATATCTTCATGTTTTCAAAGTGGATGCTATTGTTACAAAGTAAATTTTATATTATTTGTAATGTTTGTAGCATGTCAAATGGATGCAATTGCAATATTCTCAATGTATGTTATTGTGTTAGTAGCCATTTAATAAAAAAAATTAGTTGATTTATACGGTGTCATATTAAACGATATCTTCTATCCAATACCAAATACAAATGCAAATCTACAAGTTGAGTAAATGATAAAGATTCATACATTAAACTATCTCGGCGCAACGCGTCGGAGCATCTCTAGTTACATTCAAAATACAAGTTGCATTCAAAATGTATCATCAAAGCCTAAAATTTTAAATTCTATAACTATTTTGTTCCTTTTCCTAAACTAGAGTGCATTAAGTTCGTTCTTTTTGTTAAAACAATAACTTGGTGTTTAGTAACTAAACCCCGCCCTATTAATTATTTATATTTTTATTATAACTATATATAAACAAATAAAAATTTTAATTATCCAAATCATGGCTAAAATTTAGAGTATGTTATTGTATATATATACTAGTTGGACATTTGACACCAAAATTTGGTCTTTCAACTTTTGACATCAAAGATTTTCACACTTTATTAGCACGAGATGTTTAACATTTCAACTTTTAACACAAACTTTTACACTTTTTACAAAATTGCATGAATCTTCTTAGACTTTCAACTTTTATAATAAAACTTCTAGACTATTACAAATCAGTCCAAAAAATCTCTTTCATTTTTAACCCTAACACTTTTCCACTTTCAAGTTTTAACAATCACAACGTGCAAAATCATTTTTTTATAACGACGACTTTCTTGTATGTTAAGCCACCGCGCTCTTCAATTTGGACAGCCTCGTTGCCCCCACTCTGCCAGACTATGTTATATTAACCATGCCAACACTGGCTTAAGAGTTTGATTTGGTCGTTCCCCGGGAAATTGTACCTCCGACAGTCACAAAACTCTATGGCGTAATAGACGGTAGGCCTAAAACCCGGGTGAGCCTCGTTACTAACTCAAATCTTTAATTTCCAATATTCGTCAAAAATAACAAAAGTAATGATCGAACTTGAATCTCCGTTAGAAAACCAAGATCTACATGTTTTTCTTGATTATTAAATAAATATATATATCTATCCATAAATGGTTTTATTATATAGTACATAAGTACATTTGATTTTGAATAACCTTTTAATATTTTAACCAAATTTGAAAACATGAGTTTTAAGTTGAACTTACCTTTCTCTCTCTTAAAAACAAAAGTCATATTCATTCACCAAGATCATTACTTTACTTGACAAAACAATTTGACCGACACAACATCACGTAACCCTGTTGCTTCTTCTCGAAGGAACCCTTAAAAAAACACATTTTTCATTTTCCGATGAAACTGTTTTTTTCTTCTTGTTCTTGCTGATTGTTTATTAGGGGTTTGTGTTGATGGGTTTCCGGTCTTTATTGTGTTGCACTAGAGCCTCTGATCGGTATGTGTTTCTTTTATTAATAATTAGTTTAATTAATTTATTGTTTAATTAGGGTTTTGTGGGTTGTTTTTTGATTTGTGGGTTATAATTATAATTATAAACTTATAATTTTCACAATTTTGCTACCAACAAAGTAAAAGTCATAGGGGGTGCGAATGAGCCGAGCTGCTCGAATAAAGCTCGTTTAGTTAACGAGCTTGAACTCGTCCTCGAGCTGGAGCTGGAGCTGGAGCCTTGTATAGGAAGATTGTGTCGAGCATTAACGAGCCTTGTGATTTTTTTTAATTTTAGCTCTTTGTGTATTAACTTCACACTAACACGAGCTCGACTTGAGCTTAGGCTTGTTTAAGGTTTATCGAAATATATAACAAATATAGAAAATGTTGGTAAGTTAATTAACAAAAATACACAAGAGCTTGAGCTTGTAAAACGACTCACAAACCGAGCTCAAGCTTGTAAATTGTAAAACGACTCACGAACTTTAGAAAAAGTGAGCCGGCCTTGAGCTCGAGCTCTCATAATTCAAAACGAGCCAGGCTCAGACTCGGCTCGTTTGCATCCCTAGTAAAAGAACTCAATATGTAATCAGTTTGTAACTTACCCAATTTTAATTAATTATTTAGCTCTTTTTGACTTCTATGTATTAACTTTACACTACACAACTGAGCTCAAGTCGAGCTTTGGCTCGTTTAAGGTACTGAGCACGAGCTCGACTCGAGCTTTGGCTTGCTTAAGGTCTATCAAAATGTATAAAGTTAATAAAAACTGTTGATAAGTTAATTAATTAATAATACAAGAACTGAGCTCGAGCTTTAGAAAAAGAGCTCGTATTTAACGAGCAGGACTCGAGATCGGGCTCAGCTTGATTACACACTTAGAAAGAAGAGATCAAATGAGCTGAGCTGCTTGCGAGCTACTCCAATCATATGGATAAAAAGCTTGAAGCGAGCCAAGCCTTATCGAGCTTGAGCCTCAAATAAAGCTCGTTTAGTTATCTAGCCCGAGCTCAAGCCTTGTGTGTGTGTGTGTGTGTGTGTTTTGAACTTTAGTTCTATTGGACTTGTATGTATTAGCTTCACACTACACGGCTAAGCTCGAGCCTCGCTTTGGCTCGTTTAAGGTACTGCACATGAGCTCAACTCGAGCTTAGGCTCGTTTAAGGTTTATTGAAATATATAAAAATAAGTACAAATTTTGATAAATTAGTGAATAAACAATACACGAGCCCAACCTAAGCTTGTAAAACCACTCTTGAGCTCGATTCGAGCTTTAGAAAAAGAGCTCGAAACGAGTCAACCTTGAGCTCAAGCCTCGTCTAGCTCAGGCTCGTTTGCAGCCATAAAGTTCTCCCAAATTTTTATAAAGTTTCTGTGCTAATTTGTTGGTAATTAAACAGGAAAGATAAAGTGAAGAAAGAATCAACATGGAGGATATTTTCATTAAAGGAATTACATGCTGCCACAAACAATTTCAATTACGACAATAAGCTCGGTGAAGGTGGATTCGGCAGCGTTTATTGGGGTCAACTATGGGACGGATCTCAAGTAATTAAAATTTAAAATAAAACTTATTTTTATAATCTTGTTTTCAACATTTTTCGGTAAAGTAATCTGTTTTTGCGTATTCAGATTGCGGTGAAAAGGTTAAAGGTTTGGAGCAATAAAGCGGAAATGGACTTCGCGGTTGAAGTTGAAATACTTGCACGCGTTAGACACAAAAATTTACTTGGCTTACGTGGCTATTGTGCCGAAGGTCAAGAACGGTTAATTGTTTATGATTACATGACTAATCTTAGTTTACTCTCTCACCTTCACGGGCACAACTCGTCTGAAAGCCTTCTTGATTGGCCCCGACGAATGAATATTGCCATCGGGTCCGCAGAAGGAATCGTGTAAGTTATACATTCAGTTGATTATAAATTTATAATGTTGTCACAATATACAAATCTTGACTAAAGTTTGTAACTTTATTATTATTATGCAAATCTTGATTCTTGAGTAAAGTTTGTAACTTTATTATTATTATTATTATTCTTGTTGTTGTTATTATTGTTTATTATTATTATTATTATTATTATTATTATTATTATTATTATTATTATTATTATTATTATATACAAATCTTGACTAAAGTTCATAACTTTATGCAGTTATCTTCACCATCATGCAACACCACATACACTACATAGAGATATTAAATCAAGCAATGTGTTACTCGACTCGGATTTCAAACCCCAAGTGGCAGATTTCGGGTTTGCAAAGTTAATACCTGATGCCCAGGGAACACAGGGGTACTTAGCTCCCGAATACGTGATGTTAGGTAAAGCATCCGAGAGTTGTGATGTATACAGTTTCGGGATTCTTTTACTCGAGCTTGTTAGTGGGAAAAAACCCGTTCAAAGGATAAATTCAAGTACCGCGATATCCATCACGGAGTGGGCTTTACGTTTGGTTTGTGAACAAAAGTTTAGTGAAATTGTGGATCCGAAGATGAACGGGGAGTATGTAGAAGAAGAGTTGAAACGGGTTGTTTTTGTTGGGCTTATTTGTGCACATAACCAGCCCGATAAAAGACCGTCGATGGTTGAGGTGGTCGAGTTGTTAAAGGGGGAGTTGAAGGAAAAGTTTGCTGCTATTGAAAACGATGAAATGTTTGTAACGGGCCGGCCTGCTGAGTTTAACGATGAGGTGTCGGTTGCGGATGATAGTTCGGGGTTTGTTTCGGAAGAGAATGAACGGGTTCAAGAAATCGAGAAGGCGGCATAGAAGTGTAAAAAAGATTTTTTTTTTTTTTTTTTGCAGGTATGTTTGTTTATTGTGTTTAATTTATTGGTGGTGTGGTGTGATTGTGTGAATGGTGTTTGCATATTTGTGTGATGTTTTTAGTATTGTAGTGTGGTAAGTTGTAAGTAACTTAAAACATGGGTTTGCTTATTGGTGTAATTTTGGTTTTTGTTAGATAAAATGTTTTGCCTGTTACAAAACTAACAGCCCGGCCCAGCCCAGCCCAATAGTAGCGGGCCTCGCCCCGAGGCTGTGGCTATGTTTCTTGTATCTAAATCCTCAAATTCAGTTGTCATTTGAGCCTTAAGGGTTGAGGCTTGAGTAAAGGTGCACAAAATACCTTGTTTCGGGCCCGGTTGAAAACTGGTTCCTACATATATGCTACCCGAGGGTACGACCTGTATTGGGTTTCTCCCCGGAACCTGACCCGACCTGGACCTGCTAGAACCGGTTTCATCTTTACCCGATCAAAACCTGACCCTACCCGAAACTCGAAAAAAACCCGGTCAAAATCCGATTAACCTGGTTCTGGTTCCTGAAAATACATGGTTTGTGCACCTCTAGGTTTGAGTGGTTATGTGTTTTTGAGTGTCTTTAAAAGCCAGAGAAGTGGTGTAATCACTAATCAGACCATATTATAACACCCAATGACTATTTATACTTAGGGGGTTAAAAAACGGCTCAAAAAGTTAATGCTAACGTTGATATATAAACGGTTAATATTTTGTTTAAAAAACCCGGTTTCGGTTAGCTGGTCTTTAATAGGGTCCTACCTTGAAAAATCCTGACCGGTCTAACCTATAGTTATTTTTCATAACTGAATCGGTTTCTCCTTTACTAGTTATTAACCGGATTCAGTTTTGATTCAGTTAACCAGTTATAATTTAATTTGAAAGCCACGGCTCAGAAGATTCAGTTTTGAGAATGTTCACATGCAGTTTTGGATGTCCCTACCATTGACTCATTGAGTGAGCTTTGAAGGATGTCGGTTTTGGCAAATCGTTCATACATATTAACACCATGAACGAGTGGAAGTGGACCGGATGGTTTGAGTACATTAGAGCATACAGAGTCGAGATAGGGAATTAGACATCTGAGTCGGTGAAAAAAATCTCTAGATTGGGATGCCGTCCCATCAAATTAGCCAAACATATACTCATCGATCTCAAGTTTAACCATATAACTAATAGTTTAAATTTCTTAACTAATAAATAATAGTGTAATGTTATCAACATCAACGTCTAAACTTCCTTTTCATATGAGTTTGTACAAACTATCCTTTTCATATGAGTTTGTATAAATTGTTCAATGACTTGTATGTCTAAACTGTAATCAGTAGGATATTTGTCTAATATAGCTTATGTTTATGCTCATAAACAAATGAACATAATCAACTTACTCGTAATATTGCACTATAAATACAAGAATAAACTGTAGTTTCGTCCATGTGGTTTTTATAAATATGCGGTTTTAGTCCAAAGTTTTAAATTTGCGATTTTCGTCCTTGTGGTTTCATTTTACCCGCAATTAAACCTGAATTCATTAACCTCGTAAAGTCTAGTCGGTAAACCCATCAGCGTACCCTTCACGTGAGGAACAATTTTATCCTTTTTCCCCCCAAATACACCCCAGCCCCTCAAGTGAAGGGCTTACGAATTACGACTGAGGTTTATTTGGAGAGAGAAAGGACAAAAATGCCTCCCACGTGAGGGGCACGCTGATGCGTTTAACGACCGGACTTAACGGGGTTAATAAATTTGGGTTTAATTGCAAGTGAAATGAAACCACAGAGACGAAACTCGCAAATTTGAAACTATTGGACTAAAACCGCAGATTTGGACAAACCACAAGGACGAAAACCGCAGTTCACTCTAAATACAATTAAAATGCATAACAAAGGCGAAAGGGTATATGCATAATGTCAGACAATGGTTAAAGCGTTTTGTTACGATTTAATGTATTTTTTACTTGACTCATTTTGGCTCGGTACATTCTCACTTGGCTTAAAGTTTGCAACCGCTAACATAAAAATTATGAATCTACCACTTATCCGCACACCGATTCCTAGACCACGAATCATCTATGGATTACTCCCACAAATAAAGTCGTTAATAAAATCAATTCGTTTGAATGCAATATCACAATGTCATCTTACCAAACGAATGATGCATAGTAACTTTATTAATTATGTCACACGCTTGTCGATAACAACCGAAGTGGAACAAGTGTTGTGATCTTTGGTCCATTTGAAAAGTAATGACTCCATTTGATCTTGTGGTTTGAAACTATGGACACGTTGAAATGTATCAAAAAAAAATATCCAAAATAGTAATTATGTGAACACGAATCAACTTTAATAAATTACTAAAGGGTGATGTTATAAAAACACCACTTTAGAGTTGTTTAAATCGCTCAACTAGAAGTTATCTCAATTCGTTCGAAAAAAGCTTACCTGAATCCAATCAGATTATAAACCAGGCCAGCTCATTTAAATAAAGGAGGAAAAACTAGCTTGAAATCGACTCGTTTACAAAAATAGGTTGGCTTGACCCGGCTTGTTTAAAAACCAACCCAATTCAACACTTACGGATTTGGCTAGGCTTGGTTTAGCTCATAAACAGCCCATACACCCTCAACCATAATATGTCCCTCAATAACTTCATATTATCCCTTCACATTTCTTGTTTGTTGTGTGACGTGACTGTTTTTTTTCCTCGTGTTATCTTTCTTTTGTTTGATTTTTCTGAATTTCAGTATTAAATTTTAGTTTCTTTAAATAACGTTTGGTACTTATTCTAAAATAAAATTTATAATGAAAAATAAAGCTTGTGTTTCAAAGTTTGTTTTAATATTAATTAATTGTCTTAAGAAAAGTGTAATATAGTGTCTTAAGAAAAGTGTTTATATAAGTTTGTTTATTAGTAGATTTTTAAGTTTGGGTTTTTAAGCTTGTAACATTATTTGTGCAAAGCAAAAGGTTGTTAGCCTTTCCACAATATGGCAAATTTCCTTATGACCAGCCTCTTAAAATAAGTATCTTAATATCAATCACATAAAATCTCCTTGTAACCATCTCGTTAATGCTTTATATTTAAAAGTATTATTATTAATGGTAATAAACTAATAACATTTAGGGGTGTGTGATGCGGTTCGGTACGGTTTTTGATTAAAACCGAACCAAAAACCAAACTTTCGGTTTTATGATTTTTTTTGAAAACCATTCGGTTTCGGTTTTTTCGGTTTTCGGTTTTTGGTTCGGTTCGGTTTTGGATGCGGTTTTTCGGTTTTGCTACTCGAGACAAAACTTTTTGGGCAAAAAACCTCAAGATTTAAAATTAGGCATGATATTTTTATTAAATTAATGATTAATAGAATATTGAATAATTGGAATTCAAATATTAAAAGCTAATAAAAGATAACTTTAAAATCAAAACCTAGTACCATTAGTTATTAACCATATCTAAAAACCAAATATATTTGTTATTAACCATATGTTAAAACTAAATAAATAGTCATCGGTAGATTTTGCTTTAATGGTTACAAAGTTACGGTTAAGATTTTATAGTTATTTCAATTTTTGGTTATTTCGGTTCGGTTCGGTCTTTTCGGTTCTTAACAAAATACAAAACCGAACCAAAATCAATATTTATGTTTTTGCTAAACTTCAAAAGCGAACCATCAATTTCTAATACGGTTTTGGTTTTTGGTTCGGTTTTTTTGGATTTTTGGGTTTCGATTCGCTTTTTCGGTTTTGTGCACACCCCTGAATTAACATTACACCTAATGCTCGGAACATCGACTATTTTGTTTTCAGATACTTTATATTCAACTTCAAACTTGTATTTATATATAAACTTTTAAATGATAAAAGAAATAACTAATGCTCGGGACTTCTATCGAAAAATATTCGGAAAATGTGTGTTCGATTTTGGCTTAGTTTGTAAACAAGTCGAGCAATGCTTGTGATTTTGGCTCGGTTTGTCAATGGCTTGATCGGCTCAGTCTAGTTTAGACATGATCAAACCCTCTTTCGATTCAGTTCGGCCTGTGAACATCCCTAGCTCAAACTCAGATATGTTTTGCCTTTTCTTTTTCAGTAAAATCAAAACTAATACAAGTTTTTAAAACATAAAGATACTAGAAAGTGTGACAACTAGCTCTACTCGAAAGTTGGGAGTTTGAATAGTAGTTTACGTCCCACACACAAGTACGTTTAAGATTGTGTGGTCAGATCAATAGTGTTTCCATTAACTATGTACGTGTGGTGTGTTACCGTATTCAACGGGGGAGAACCCCAAGTGACTACCGCTGCCTAATGTCGTGTCGGGATGAGTTTAAAATGGTACAACCGACTGTACCCAACGCTCCATTCCAGTATAACTAGTTAACCCTATAAATCTATAAAAATACAACTTCAACTCAAACAATAATTTAAAAGAGCATGATTCCATGGGTTTATGGCATTGGACTGTTGAATGCATCGATTTGTAATAAGAGACGTTTTTGTCCCATATATAAGTAGTCCATGTCATCAAAAAGCGAATGAGGTTAACTTCATTTAGTATGAGATCGCTGAAGAAAAATACGTTCAAAGTTAGAACTGTCTGTAAATATTTTCTGAGTTAAGGTTTAACAGGTCAAAAATTCCGCTTTTATTTATTATGCGAGATAATAATGACCCATGAACATATAATTTTAACAATGATGCATGTAACAATTATGTTCAACTATAAAGATGAAAACAAAGATCAAAAAAGATCGTGGATAAAAATGATTGAACTGTGCGACTAACAAATTGTTTCGTTAGCTAGCAAGAAGACGGGCCGTCTTGATAAACACCTTTGATTAGCCCACAAACCTTATTAAGTCCAACCAGCCCATATATGAAAAAAAAAGGAAGAAAACAGTATTACATAATACATAATACATAATACATATAGAATTAATAAAGGGTATTAAATTGTAATTTAACATTAATTAAATAATAAATTTACTATGTAAACTACCAACAAATTAAAATAAAAACATCAAGGAAATATGAAAAAAAAAACCATTATCCATTTGAACGAGTTTTCCTAAAATGTCCACCTCAAATTCAGTCAACTCAACTACTTAGGTTGTCATCTATGGGCTTTAAAGTGGGCGGTAAGGGGGCTTGGGCTTTAAAGCCCCAAACACCCTAGAGAGGCATCGTTTTGGCGGGGCCATTATGCTTAATACTCATAGTGACGTGGCAATACTCATCAGTCATCACCCGACTAGATCTTTCAACCAACTAGGTCACGTCACGTGTCAATGTCAAGTTGAGATGCCCATATTAAAAAAATAACCAAATAAACTCGTCGAACTAACCGGCTAACAAGATTCTCTTTATCTTACAACAAGATATGTTTAGACTCTGATGAGATATTTTCGTCTTCCGATGAAATTTTTTTGCTTCCGTTGAAAGTTTTTGACTTCCGCAGAGATATTTTTGACGCGTGGATTACTCAATAGGCTGATTGAGTAGATTTGATGTGGACATTTTGAAAAGAAAAAATGTCGAATAAATATTTTTTTTAGTTTAACCGGTAAAGCAAAGATTTTGTTAATTTTCCCTTTAACACCATCAAGGATGGTAGGTCTAAAAAAACACATTCACTAAATCTTCACTGACATACGTCTGCTTGAAATCGTTCTTCCACAAAGCATACCAATGTACCATCATCTACATCATGGACTATTTCAAAACACCCAAAATTAAATTAACCACCCGACCAAAGAAGATATAAACAAACTAATTTCAATATTAAATATTCCACTTTTCAAATATATGATTCCCCAAATCCTTTTATATAATAAAGAAAATTGTAAGCAAAAAGTTAAGAGATTTGGTTGGTATATAATTGGACTAATGGAGTACTATAAAGGATAATTATATTTTACGTACGGGATGGTCAAGCTAGTGTGATACATGACTACATTCTTTGAATTTGTAACCAAAAGGTTTTGCCTTGATGCATGCTTCTCACTCATTCTAAAATATGAATGGACCCGGGATGTCTCCCTAAAGGTGAGTAATGTAATTAAAACCGCACGGGACCAGCTGATCAACCAAGAACCGCTAATCTCACCCACTCGATTGAACATTATATAATCCGTAGTGAAATCATGGGAATTTCTGTAGCTACATTCGCTAGCGAATACTGTATAAAATCTATAGCAAAATTTCATAGCAAAATTGGTAGTAGAAATGTAGAATCATAGCAAATTTCTGTAGCCATATGAAATCCATAGCCAACATAGTAGCTAAAACTCACTAGCAACTAGCAAACTTTGTAGCTTAAAAATTTGTATCAAAATTAGGTAATTATAAACTGTAGCAAAATACTGTAGCTAAAAAAAACGTAGCAATATTTCGTAGTTAACAGTCTATAGCTAAAATCCGTATTAGCAAACATTTATGTGGTTAACAATTAACATAGCTAAAATAGCGGCATATCTTTTTGTAATTAAAATCGTCACAAAATTATTCCATAGCAAAAATCTATAAAAGAAAAATAAATTAACCACGAGACTTGTACTTACGAACCAAATCCGTAGCAAACACCCATATTGCTATGGATTTTCTACGGAATTGGCCGTAGCAAATACCTGGTTTTGTACTTTTGTAGTAGTGAAACTTAAAAGCCTTGATCAATGTATAACATATTTTGTTTTCAAATATAATGTCTAGTAAAATTTGTGTATATACTGTCACGAAACATTTATACTTATTTACATTTCAATATGAATTTTATTCAAAACAAACCGCAACGATGCGCAGACAATAGGTACTTATTTTATTAATTAGTGAAAATTGAAAATTCTTTAAACTATTATATACTGAAACTCCAGCCAAGTTTAATACGGAGTACATCATTTGCTTGTTCAAAAAGTTTCCATTAATTTTGAAGGCTTCAAGCTGACTGGTTGTCTGGTTGTACACACACTAAAAAACATTTTAAATAATAACCTAAAAAAAAGGAAAAAAGCACTTGGTCTGGTTTAGGGTTTCCAAATTATTTCCATAACAAAAGTTAGATATATAATATCAAAGATTCCTAGAAATCTTCATCATATCATCAGTGTCCCAACTGTTGAAGATCCCATATCATATCAATACTCTAATTAAGCAGATCATCTCCAACAACCACTACTAAAATAATATGTTGAATTGATACTATGATATATATATTCCTCATACACAAAAGTTGACTACAAGTCCAGCTGGGATTAATCTTAATTAACATCATATATTATCATGTTTTCTTTGCAGCAAACTGAAGATCTGGGGTTGGGTGAGTTGAATCAACAAGATCTTCTAGCGGATCGTCATGATCATGTTCCTATGGATGGGAATATTAATCAACAGGCTAACCCTAGTTCTTCTACTGCTGATCATGTTGTAGAAGATGGTACTAAAGATGATCATACAAACAAGAAGTTGATTCATCGAGAGAACGAGAAGCAGCGAAGGAAACAAATGACGGATCTTTATGCCTCACTTCGAAGTCTACTTCCTCTTGAATTCATCAAGGTGAGCTTTAGGTTTTACAAATTTGTGTGAATGTTTATTAAAGTTACTTGATTTAGAATTAAGTTGAAATAATAATAATAATAATAATAATAGTAATTAGGGTTGTAGATGAATCGAACAAGGCTTTGTTCATGTTTGTCGCTAAGTCTTTATTGGAAAAATAAACGGTTCACACATAACCGAACAGAATTTCTTATTCGTAATTCGACCATTAAAGGAATGAACTTGGTACATGAACGGTTCACAAACACAAACGAAGGAACATGAATGAATACAATTATGTTTTATTTGATTTGGCTAACCAAGAATAATTAGTGTGAATGATTTGGTCCGGCTACCAAATTTGTGTTGGTGTTTTTTAACATTCATATTCATATGTAATTAATTTACATGTAAGTTATCACATAATACTGATATATTTTGTTTTATAGTTATAATTTACATGTAAATTATCACATAATTTTTCATATTCATAGTTATAATTATCACATATATTTTGTTAGATAGAACTAAAAAATGTAATTAAAATATCATAAAACCTTTTATAAACAAACACACATTAAACATCATGAGCGAACACACTATTGAACGTTCACAAATACAATTGAATGAGCATGGCCTCTATTCGTGTTCTGTTCATTTAATTTAATTAACTGAAAAAAATTTATGTTAATGTTTGTTTACAGCCTTAATAACAATAATAATAAAAGAAAGAAAAAAAATCGTAAACATGATTATTTGCTGTCGCATTTGATGTGTAGGGAAAACGTTCTACACCGGATCAAATGGAGCAGACAGTGAAGTATATCAAACACATGCAGGAAAACAATAAAGTGTTGGGTGTCAAAAGAGATCAGCTTAAGAACTTTACGTCAATGAATTGTTATACCAATGAAAGCTTAACGAATTTGATCCCAAATACAGTCGTGGTCAATCGTTGCAATGAAGGATTCCAGATTTTGATAAATAGTTGTTCAATTCATGATGGGTTCCTCCTTTCAAGAGTATTAGAAACACTTGTAGAAGAAGGACTTGACATTATAAGCTGCACTTCGACTAGAGCAAACGAGAGGGTACTTCACATCATCCGATCTGAGGTAAGTTTTCTTATGACAATTAGTCGAATTTGCAAAGTTTTAATAGACTTAATACACTTAAAATTAAGTGCAAGAAATTATGAATAAAGGTGGAGAAATATGCCATGACTAACTAACTAGCTAGTTAATTCTAAACATTGCACTTTAAGATGTTAAAAGTTCTTGTTATAATTAAACTTCTAATGTTCATTAAACATATTAAGTATTCGTGTTTTATAAATGTGCCAAAATTTATAAGTAGTTAGTTTATAATTATCTAACACACACTTTTTAAGTATAACATATAAATCACTTGCTAAACCACAAATTAAGTTTGTTAAATGATTTACCATTTGCTCTTTTAACTTAGATAGTTTGGCGGGGATCCTACCCATGGGTTGCAGGAAAAGAAGAGTTTTAAGTATAGGTCTAGATCGAGATTGCTCAATTCGTGTAGTCTGTTAGAAATAATCATGATTCACAATTCAAAAGAAGAAGAAAAAGATAATGAGACAAATAGATTGAGTTAAAGAGTTTTAAGTTTGAATTAAATGTCTAGTTTAAAGTACTGTTAAGTTTATCTAGTATAGTTAGTTTATTTTAGAGTTTGACTCATTTTGGTTTTGA
Organism: Bidens hawaiensis; assembly: GCF_021521415.1. Classification (NCBI taxonomy): domain Eukaryota; kingdom Viridiplantae; phylum Streptophyta; class Magnoliopsida; order Asterales; family Asteraceae; genus Bidens; species Bidens hawaiensis. The sequence continues at coordinate 98,522 of NW_027505862.1, forward strand.
GTCATTGTGGTCAATATAAGTATAAGTCTAGAGATTGGTTATATGAAAGTTGAGCCAAGTTTATTTTTATACAAAAGAGTATGAACGTGGAAGAGAATCTAGTCGGGAAGACTTCAATAGAGACATAAGTACTTTAGATGCTACGGGTGTGAGATGTTCGGGCACTTCGCATATAAGTGTAACCGGATAGGAGGAAGACGCAAATCTAACTCAAGGTCAAGAAGATGAGCCAACACTGCTCTTGACTAGAAGCGAGTTTGAATCAGATCGAATTAGTTGTGGGGGGGGAGATTGTTGGAATAATTATGATTTGTTGGACTTAATTGGATCGAATACGAACAACACACTGATAATTTTGTTAGAACTTCTCACGACTCTTATAATATTATTAAGAACGAAAACCACACAACAAAACAATACCATAACATCTTATATTTATACTAACAATGAGTTGTACATGTATCCTACTAACTTTAATCCCTAATAATACTCAAAACAATTAATAAATAAACTCTATTTTTATTATCTTTAACGATTATCTCTATAGCTCGATCCATTATTATCTCTTCTATTTCTTTTGATTTATCTCTTATCCCTTACTGTGATCTAATATCTAGTTCTACAATACAAACAATAGAATTTAGGGTTTACAATATGGAGTATAAATTAACATTGATCCTTTCTATATATATTTTGTATAAGAAGTAAGAACATCAAATTTGTTCCTCACTTGGCTCATCATCAATCAATTCTTGCAGGCGAATAATCAAGCTTCGATCAACCCCTCATTGTTGCAACAAAAATTAGCAGGAGTTGCCAATGAGTCGATTTCATATTGAGTAGCCATACATATACCACATCACCCATGTTCCTGCATAACACCCATGCATGCTGCTTCTTTGTAGTTCTTTCAGTTAATTTAAGTTTGATTTTATTTTGTAAGCCTATATAAGGCCATTGAAAAATTGTTATTCCTTTCTTGTGCTAACTTCTTATAGTTGTATCTTATTGTCTTTTATTCCTTGGATGCATTTTTATTTGCTTGCATGGACAAATGCAGTAAATAGTAATACTGATGGTCATGTTGCAACCATCAATTTTTGTTTTTCTTAATTTTTCGGTTTTTGTGTTTAGATACTACGATGTTGGGTTGATGATCGATCTATTTGCATTTTGAGCTCATTAACTTTGTTACATTAGCCTACATTTCCAACTAGAACAATATGAGGGTTTTAGGGTTTTATTTTTCTTTTCAAAGTTTTAGTTTCATCTCTTATACTAAAAATATATAAATCATAATTCATTTATCATTCATTTAATATTCTAGTGATTTTCTAAAATCCTTCTCTACAATCTTGTTAGATAATATTAATCTCAAAAACCTTCTCTACATTCTAGTAATTTTCTAAAATCTGATGCCCTTAGATAAGTTTTTTTTAACAGGAATAAACAATAATTATAAGAGTCTAGGCTCTGAATTTCAGTTTCTGGAATATTATTAAAAGTTCCTTATTTCTAGAGCTGGGCATAAAACTCGGTTCTGGACCTGACCCAGAACCGGTTCCATGCACCTCTACCCTACCAAAACCCAAACCCAACCCAGTTAAAACCCAATTAAAAACCCGGCAAACCCAGTCAAACACCCGACCATATCCAATACTCCAAACCGGTTCTACCCACCCGATTCTTGACTTTGATGTCCAAACTTGGAGCCAGTTCCTAACTTCCTATCCAGTTCCCAGTTCCTGGTAAAACCCAGTTGCACATCTCTACTTGTTTCAACTTTCAAGTAAGACAACAGCCCAACACCCAAGAGATGGAAGCCCAATTCTCCCTATTTTTTGGGCTGTATCGATTTAGCAAGACAAGGCCTAAGCAGGCCTCTGTTTCTTTTAGCCCAACCTGAAGGCCTAAAGCCTGCTTGATTTATCATAAATTGCATAAATTTCACAATTAAAGTAATTTGCAAGAATTTATGTTTACTCCAAAACTATAAAAGTTTTCTCTATAAAAAATATCATGATAAACTATATTTATGACCATAGAAATGAACTCTCACACTGATTTGTATATAAAACTAGTGGAATTTCCTCGCGGAAACTTAGTCTATGGACAACAAAATATAACATAATGTAATAACATCGAATTCAACTGAAAAAAAGTTATAAACATAAAGTTACAAGATTCAATATTACGTTGTTGCACAGCGCCACTTCGAATGGTCTAATGGGTGATGGGGCACTCCCCAAAACCACTTGATCACTTGGCACCAAATAATCAAGGTATGCCACATCATCTTCAAATTTTTATAAGCAAAATAAAATTTACTGAAAATTAGTTGTACCTTAAAGAAACTATTGTAAGGTTCTATATTTTCTCAACAAAATCAAGATATCCAAATATTAACACCTAATTTGACATTGAAGAGCTAGCTCATGATTAGTGAGATCGGTTTTGCTAGGTCAATGGTGTATTGTTTCTTCAAAACTACCGCGCCTCATAGCATTCTTCATGTATTTACCAGCAAGGGAATCAAACAACATGCCCGCACCTACTCCAATGGCTAGGTCAATGGTGTAGTGTCCCCGGGTGCTTAGCAACCTCACTACTTGTAAAAGGTTCAAGGTGTCAAATAGAAAGGCCAACTCCCACCTATGCATTCTTCTCATATCAAGTGATGCAATCACGGATCCTGCTACGTGACCAGAATAGAACAAGAAGAACGACACTTTCCCTACCGGAAAGTCTGCTCCCGATCCCAAGAATCCCTATCCATATACAAATTTGTAATTGTAGTTATGAATGCATATACGTGTAAACAATGCTTTAGTTATATAGTATGACAAGATAAACGGTTGTACGATTAGTAAATGTCGTATGTATGATGGTTAAAAACTTAAAATAACAAGTGAAAGTCTTTTGTCATTTATCATGTCCTTATCATATTTGTTGCTATCACTTGTCATATCATATTTAATTGCTATCATATTATTATATTATTACTATTATCATTATATTTTATATTTTGCTATAATTATATTACTATAATATTAAATTTTTGTTACATTTAGTTTAATATCATTACATTTATTAACTTATATTATTATTATTATCATATGCATTTTCATGGTTTTGAGATCAAAACCATGAAAGACCGCGGGATTTTTTTTTAAATGATGGGTGATGATGTGAAAAAGAGAGACCACGGGATGAAAAGAATGGATACGGGATACCTTCCATCTCAGTGCATTTTTATGTTATTAATGAATGAATTTTTTTCTTATGTGACGCTTAATTAAACACGTTTTAAAGATCATAATCACAACTAAGTTAGGTGTAACCTAGCTGTACTATACACACAACAATATTGTTCTTTCACATCTTTATGTACTTTGAATGTTTTTATATGGTTAATATTTATTTCAGAGAAAATCACCAAAATATCTATTTATTTAAAATTATTTATACTGCACCATTCGTCTTATTCTGACTTTTACATCTATACTTATTTATTAAATGTGTTAAATTATTTCACACATATTATATATTCTATGTTCATATCTTATGAGGAGACAAAGCAAACAAACAATAAATGAATGAATAAGACAATATCGTCATCTAAATATGTATCCAAACAACATGAAAACTACTTACTATAAACCGAACAAAAGAAAACGCATGTATCATTCGAAAACACCATTTCTTCGTTTGGATAACTGTTTGAGATAAGCTTTACATTAGACTATTAGTCGACTTGTATCTTCTTCCGATTAAAAGCCCTAAAACATATGTTTAAAATCAGAAACAAAACTTAACGACGTTAAGTGTTTTTTAACGGAGGTTCATTAAGACAAATTAATAGTTGAAAGGTTGACTGTTGGTAGTGATTTTAAAGATGAGATTATTATCGGCCAATACACAAAATGTGAGATTATTTATTTCTAAATTGTCTATAAGCTAATTTAAAATATCAATTAATTGCATTTCATACAATTACATATTAAGTGGTTATTACTAAATTGGTTCATTTGTTTTATTTTATTAATGGTTTAAATTCAAATTTAAACTTAAAAGTAAGGCTTTTATAATTTTATAGTAATTATTAAGTCATCACATTTTTGGTCTAGTCGAATAAGAATAGTAGGACAACTGGTTGAAGATCTATTTTGATTTTTAAATATTGATACTTAACAAACATACGTCAATCAGTACCAAAAGGGACCACTCCGAATACTACCCAGAAGGTCAGAAACCAATGCCACTCTTTAAATAATATATAAAAAACTAGTTTTTATCCCCCTGTATTACGGGGTTTACATTATTTGTTTATAATATTTATATATTTTTTTGGATTTTAATTTTATTAATTGTAAGGAAGTTAATAATATAATTAGAATTCGATGATGAAGATGTTATAACCTGGCTTAAAAGCTATCTGGGTTTTTGTGAGACCCATGACCCACTTATTTTTTTTTTACTTTTTTTTTCGAACGGTGACTTTCATTAAAGGCTAAATGAGACACAGCTCTCGAGCGAGAGCCCCAACCGCCCCACTCGGGGCAAGACTATGCTGTCTTAACCGGATCCACGCTTGGCATCCGAGTTTAGCTAGGCATTCCACGGGAAATTTTGAGCCCCCTGCCACTTGACAGGAGTTTCCTCACTCTAATAGAAACCCGTGTCGCCATCCGGATTCGAACCTGAGCGGCCCAATGTCATCAAGTTCTAACCTTCACTTGGCTGGCCATCTGAGCAAGCCCAGATGGTTTTTTTTTACTATACCATTGTTTTCTTAATTATAAATAATTTCATTTAAAGAAATATATGATATTAATTTTTAGTATATCCTTCTACTTTATAGGATTTTAATATCAAATATTTGGTAAGATTAAGTTTTAATTTAATGAGATGTTATAACTCGTTTATAGGTTATCTGGGTTTGGTAAGACCCATACCCGTGAATTTAGGTCAAATACACGAGAAACCTCCATTTACATATAAAACAATATGGTGGCTTGAAAGAATGCATAAATGTTTCGTTTATATATATTTAAGGAATTTAAAAGGTATACAAATATAATTAATTTATAAAATTATATGCATTATTAAATTATTTTATGGGTTTTGTGGGAAGTTATTTTTAGTTCTTTACCTAATATGCAATCTAATATATGATATTTAATTTATTAAAAGTAGCAATTGAAGCCCATGAGTTCCATGAGTAATAACATTTGTAAGGCATGCCTTAATCTTTATGGAATCAAAGTTTGGCTTTAAACTTTAAACTTCACATCATCTGATCATGTGGATTACATGTAGCATGGCATTAGAAAATTTCATCCCATAGGATATGCTTGTCCCCTTTGGATTTAACTATTGATTGGTATATATAACATTATGATTTTGAAATTTAATTCTATAATCTTTTGTAACATTAAAAAGAAGTTACAAATAGACCAACATATGTTTATGTATAACATTTCACTCAAATTTAAAAACTTTACTTAGTTTGTTCCCCGGTTTAATATATTGAAGTGTAGGAGTCGAACACATGGACTCATGACTTGTAGGTAAGGACGACTTTTAGGGGATACAACTATACAAGATTCGGTTTTCGTCTAGTGCATGTTCCCGATAGTTGCCCTATCTAGTATCTATATACACACAATAATAATGGAAACCCAAAAAATATCCAAATAACAACCTAATAATGGAAATGAGCCTAATAACTGGCTAATAGCGAAATGGCTCTGGGCTAAATGACTAATAACAAAACATGAGGCCATAGAGGATCGATCATTCTGCTTACATTTACTGACGGATGATCTTTAAATTAAAATTATAGAAGGGCCCATTTTTTGTCTGTTTGTTGGTTATTCTCTTGCTTGTTCGGTTAGGATCCTAGTTACTTGCTAGGCTTCTCATTATATTTTCCGTTTTTAATATATCTGGCCTTTCACGAAAAAAAAAGTATGAAGCTTACAAAATCTCAGTGACTACTTGTAGGGAACCCGTGGACACATGAACATGTAATGTTATGATTGTAAACTTACTAGACTTATAACTCCAAAATGAAAATGTTATACAACTTATTTTTGCATTTTTATGTAGCATAAATCAAATGTCTACTATCATACTATTTTCTTTGATTGACCTAGAATATACTTTACATGCTATCTATTTTAATACTGTTACATGTGCATAATATAAGAGAATTAAAGTAAATAATACTACACAATCTTTTGAGTGCACATATTTAATTGGCATACTATAGAATGCATTTCTCACATTACACATATTAAATTATTGAGTACATTTTTTCATGTTATTTAAACTTTTGATATAACTTTTAATAAACCCTCGTTGTAAAATAAATTTGTGGATTAGATCAAATGACAATTAATAATTAAAATTGATATCATGATGATTCGACTCTATCCTAAGCCAACTACTTGTGTTAGAATAAAATCCACATTTTTGGGCAAATCAATAGGACAAGTTAAAAGTGAAATTAGGTACGCAAAGACTATAAACAAGTAATTATATCTATATGTAGTAGAATTTTAGTCTTCTCAAACACTTGTTAAATATAAAGAATAGAGATAGCATACGTGAAGAACATTCAAGTATCAATTCTTTATCATTGTTTAATTATAAAATAAAGGGCATAATTGAGTAAATACCATTAAAGTGAAACACACTTTCTTCTTTCTTTTTTATATTAAATAAATGAATAACTTTGCACGAAAATAATATATATTATTTATTTACTTTTTTGTTACTTTAAATTACTAAACTTTTATAATTAGTTGTTTCATATACCTTGGAATAAAATCCTCAAGCAAACTAAGTAGTCCAAGTTAAAAGTGAAATCATGTATAAAATGAATATGAACATAATATCTTTTTGTGATATAATAATAGTCCTTTCATGTACTCTTTAAATATGAGGAGATCTTTCAAGAATTCAAGTATCACATGTTTTATCATTATGGCTATTCATTTATTAAACAAGTGATATAGTTGAATAATTATAAATATCATTAAAACAAACAAACTTCCTCCCGAAAAACCACATCGTTTGCTGTCGCTTAACAGTCGTTGTGTCGCTACAATAACAGAGCTCTCGGGCATAACAAACTTTCTTTTTACCGAAATCTTAAAAATTAACGAAATAAATTTACTCGATAATAATAAAGTTTTTCACATGTTCCAATAAAGTTAGTTAATTTTCTTTTCTAGAGTCATTTAATTTATATTAGTTGTTTCATTGCTATAATTATTTTGTTTTCTTCTTAAAAAAATATTGTTTAAATTATTAGATGAAACATATATGAACTCAAGTTGCTATTTAGTTGTTCTTTTTAAAAATTAACTAAAATATTATTAATGTTTATATTTTTCTTTGATTTAAGAAACTTAGATGAAAAATATATGAATCTTAGTTCTATTTTTAAATGAATTTGATATTAGAGATTAAGAGGTAATATATGAACTATGAAGCCTATTTACTAATTATTAGTTATTTTAAAAATTAATTTAAAATAAGATGTAATAATGAAAGAATTTTTTTTTACTAAAATTCTAAGATTGATATCATGATGATCCTACTCTATACTAAGTCAACTCTAAACTAAGCCGACCATGTATCTTGGAATAAAATCCTCGACCAAACTAAGTAATGCAATGTAAAGGTGGAATTAGGCATACATTGAATATAAACATAATATCTATATATGTGATAGATTTTTAATCCTTTCAAACACTCCTTAAATAGAGATCTTTCAAGTATTAAATACTTTTATCCTTATTGAGTAAATACCATTAGACCATCCTTTATGGTGAGGGGCTTTGAAGCCCCTCCACCATGACACGTCAGCATCGGGGGCATCGAAGTCCACCCCGCTATGATTTAATGCCCTCAAAGGCGCCCATATATATATATGCATATGTATGTATGTGTGTGTGTGAGGGGAGCCCCAAAGGCGCCCATCGTTTGGACAACCCTTGGGTTCACGCCCCACCACCAAGGGCGCCCCTTGGTGGTGTTCCGCGCTCAAGGGCGCCCGCCACATCAGCTGACCACGCCCCATAGTGGGTGATCTTAAAACAAAACAAACTTTTGATAAACTAATGGAAGAAATTTACGCAATAATGATAAAGTTTTTCATGTGTTTCACTAAAGTTTGTTAAAAAAAGATTTCTAAAGCCATTTAAATTTTATTAGTTGTTTCAATGCTATTAATATTTTTCTAAAAATGTTATTTTTTTAATTTATTAAATGAAACATATATAAACTCAAGTTGCTATGTAGTGGTTATTTTTTAAAATTAACTTGAAATATGAAATATATGATCCTAGTTACTAAAATATTAAAGTTGATATCATAGTGATTCGACCTATACTAAGCGAACAATTTATCATGGAATAAAATCTACATTTTCAAGCAAACTAGGTATACTGCAAGTGAAAAGTGAAATTACATATACAATGAATATAAACAAGTAGTGTCTATATGTGGTAGAATTGTAAGTGAAGATCGCCATGGTATCAATTCTTTATCACCATAGCCATTCATTTATAAAGTATAAAGGGGTTTCATTAAAAATAAAACGTACTTTCTTCTGTTTCCTCTTCACTAAATACCTTCCGAAATTATTTTAGTATATTAAAGGAAAAGTTTTACACAAAAATAGTAATTTTTTCAAGTGTTCAGTACTTTAGTTAAAGTTATCCATTTTTTTTATTAATCTAAAATCGCTTAACTTTTATTAGTGTTGAAATGCTGTGATTTCAGAAAGGGGTGCGGCGCAGCTTGTTGCCCGCCTACCTGCTATGTTGATGTAATATCTATGTTTCTATATAATGAAAATTAAGTTTTTAATTAAAAAAAAAACTTGAAAATTAAGAAACATAATAAACCATATATATGAATCATAGTTATAATTAAGTGATTATCTTGTTTTTTTTTGTTCTAATTAAATTAACTTGGAGTAGAATGTAAAATGAAGAAAAATATTAATTACCAAAAAAATAACCAAGTTTCATAATCATCATTTGAAATCAAATTGAAAAGAGATAATTAAACCATACATAGTTTATACATGTTTCATCTAGATAACTTAATTTAAATATATTTTATAAAAATTCACAACACTAGACATTTAATAATAGTTAAGTAATTTTATATGAAAAGAAAGTTTATAACTTTAACAAAATATTTGATTACCATCGTATGAAAATTTCCCTATAATTGAATCCTTAAAACTTAGTCAAATATACACGAAAAATTTTATCAACCAAAATGTGATACACTATTTTCATCTAGCTTTTAGATAGTTTCTAGCCATTAGATAAATAAACATGTTCTTAAAATTGTGCACATGTTCGATACCAATTCTTTTCACAAGTTCAACCCTCATCACAACGCAAGAAGTGGGTTTAAGTAAAGGTTTTCAGGAATTGGAATGGTCAACAACAAAAGTAAAAAACTGGGTCAGGTTGAAATCAGTTCCGGGTAAAGGTTGAACCAGGTCCGTGTCAATCGATTCCATGTCCAGGTACTAATTTGGAGAAAAAATGAAACATGTTTTATACCCACATCTTGTTTTATAAAAAAGGAATTGATGATATATTCAATTCAAGTGTTATGACCATGAATGTGATTAATATGGTAGGCATAAGATAGAATTGAAATGTATGGGTAGCAAGACGTGTGGTGTGGGGGGCCAATCCGTATAAATAGTAAAATAGAGGGGTGGGTCGGATCATGTATGACAGTACCATCACGCATGCGTTTGAATAGTGACTTATTTGTGGACCATATATATATTTTCTACACCCTCATCTTTCCATTTCCATTTATTTCTAATTAAAGTCGGCATTTTTATTTTGTGGCTCTTTTAGTATTCACTATTATTTTCTTTCTAACATCTGGTCAACAATTAAATATTTTCAACGACAAAATATTTTTCATTGGCTATAAACCTGTAATACCATAAATGATTTTTCTAATATTTTTAGGCATTTTGTTGAAATTGTATATGTACATAATAGTTTTCGTGTTAAAAAAAATCATGCGTCTTCAAAAGACATTCTGATGGTAAGGTGATGCACTTCTTAATTAAATGATTGCGTGTTTAAATCATGCGGGTGTCAGTGTAGTTATTTTAGAAGTAGAGATGGTGTAAAGTAGATTGTGTTTGACTGTCTGTCAAAAAAAAAATCATCTATCAGGTTTGATTATAATAATTTCAGTTAAAAATTGTGAAGCTACTTATTCGTATATAACGAGTCATGAAATTTAATATTTTTTAAACGATTTAGTTTTCCTATCCAAACGGGTTAGCACTTGTTGCCCGTTTTGTGTTCCCTCAAGTAGAAACTTATTTCTCTATTTTAGCTCCTCAATAGATTTATTTAGTTGATTTTTAATCTAATTATTTGTTGTAATTTTAATAAAAAAAATACATACAAAACATTTAAACAATTTGGCTCAAGTTGAAATTATTTGGAAAGAGAACTTCACAGCTTGCTTATTTTTGGCTTCAGCATAAAATCCAAAACAATTTGGTTTAGTTAATATTTATTTTTCACATATAGAGAAGAACCTTCATATCTTATGCCATTATGGCAAGGTCCATGGGGTCACCTCAATCACCGGAAATCACCATAACTATAAAACATGTTTATATATAAAACAATAAAACATGAGTTGGACTCCTAAATTATAGTAGACAAGAAAAAAAACACACTTCGGCCCCAATCAGAATGACAAAATGCATACGGTTTTGCCATTACTTGTTCCCCTAAACAATCGTGTTGATAACTTGTTGCATACACCTATTGCTACATGAATGTTCACCTAGGGGCTCGAGTTCCAAACTAGCTTGATGTCTAGTTGATTAAGGGTGGACCTCTCTCTCTATATGCGAAAGGGAATTCTCTTGGTAACTGAAATCTAATGTAAAAGTTAGTGATTTATTGTCATTGATAAAAGCAAGCAAAATGCTAGAGATACAAGACACCATAAGAAAGCACATGAACACGCACAAAAACTACTTCAGATTCATCACTGTATTGCCGAATGTAGATGTGTCTGTCTTCAACTAGCAAGCTAGAGATGATAGAAAAGCGCAAATACAATGCAAAAAATAAAAACCAACATAGTCGGGTCTTGGTCATATACGTTATAGATATTATTAGCATACTTATTGATATCAATGTTGTTTTTATCGTGAATTGGTTATAATGCTATGTACGAAATATTTATATATTTTTAAGTTGTCAGAACACTTAAATTATTAAAATATAATTAAATTAATAAAAACAACATAAAGTTGTAAATAAAATAAATTTGATTTATGAAATATAAAAAATGCTTCATAAATATATCTATTTATATAAAGTTTTTTTTTACTCAATTTATTAAACTTCTAAAATTACTTGGAACAAAACTCACATAGTCACATGCATATTATATATTACATAACCTACATATTTATAAAGTTATATAAATATTAAATATGGATATTCTTTTACAAGTATGTGTGACAATCTCCATATCTTGACGGTGTTTTTTAAATATTTTTAATCAACTATTGACAAGCCTGCTCTCAACATCCAATTTTATAAATATTTTATGTTATCTTTTATATTTTTTAAGGATCTAACATAAATTATATGAATACAACAAATATATTTATTATATAGATATAACCTATACACATGTGGTGTAAAACAATTGTATTCTTGAAAGTCAATAATTGACACTAAAATAAAACAAAATTTATAATCTATATTAGGCGTGTGTATAAAACCAAACAAACGTCCGAAATCGAAAAAATCAAATCGAAATAAACAAACGAAATCGACTATTTGGTTTTATAAAAACCAAAATTTCGGCTCGGTTTCCAACCTTCGTGTAACTAAAACCGAAAAAACGAGCTAACAGTTTTTTATTTTGTTATTTAAATTTCAATAATTTATAATCATATACAGTCCAACTCATATATCAGAAATGGGGCTCTCTCCGAGAGCTGTGGCTGAATATTCAACCATTATGAAAGTCGCCATTCAAAAAAAAAAAGAAGTTTAATTATCGACTAACAAAAAAATTTGAGTCCAACGTGTCATGCATAGTAATGTTATAAAAATCCATCAATGTAGTTTTTAAAATATTAATTTTGCAATTAAAATGGAGCTTGCAGCTTGTTGTCTGTTTATCTTCAGAACGGGTTTTATCTCACCACACTATCGTGCCTTCGGGCGAGTGTTTAAGAGCGTTGGCCTTAGGTAAGGGTTTTTTCCGGATCGAAAGACAAGTGTATCCCAATGTGATGAATTTAACTATTAGTACATTTGAAAAATTGGTTGACCGTTAAAAAACAATAAACAAATAAACGAGTATAAAACTAATAAAAAAATAATATTTAAATACCAAAAAAAGAAACATTTTTGAGTTTAGTTTTCATTCGTGAGAAAGTACAAAACAATTCGGCTATAAATAGAACACACACAAACATAAGTCTTACCATTATAAAACTAGTAAGCAGCTGCAACTGAAACTGAATCACTTCATCGGATTCTTGCCGGAAAATTATTATTATTATTATTATTATTATTAATATGTTTGCAGAAGAGAATGGTTTACACGGTGACCCAAGAATAAAGGCCATATCAGATGCCATACGGGTCATTCCACACTTTCCAAAACCAGGTTTTTTTGGGTTTTTTAGTTCACTGAGGAATTAAGTCGAACAGTTGGTGGGTGATTGAGTTGTTTTTTTCTGTAGGGATAATGTTTCAAGATATAACAACACTGTTGTTGGATCCAAAGGCGTTTCGATACACTGTTGATATATTTGTTGATCGTTATAGAGACAAGAATATTTCAGTTGTTGCTGGTATTATTATTATTATTATTATTATTATTATTATTATTATTATTATTGCATACTTTCATGCAGTGATGCTCTGTAAATTGATGCTTCTTGCTTTATGATTTCTCTGTAAATTGGGGTTCGGTTTGAGTAGGTTTTGGGTTAAAACTGAACCAAAAACCGAAGCTTTGGTATTTGAATTTTCGAAAACCGTCTGGGGTTCGGTTTGGTTTTGCCATTTGAGCTTTGAAATTTTTTGGCTGAAAAAAAAGTTGGCCCAAAATAATGAATTTGGGCCTTAATCATTTTGTTAATTAATAATAGTAACTAGTTAAGTATTATACACTTGGGCTGAAATATTTTGTGTTGACATTTAAGCTTGAAACTTTTTGGGCCGAAAACAAAATTTTGCCCAAAATGGTGAATTTGGGCATAAATCTTTTTATTAATTGATTAGTATTTTGGGCTGAAAATATAATTTTGCCCAAAATGATGAATTTGGGCGTAAATCTTTTTATTAATTAATAACTAATTGATTAGTATTTTGGGCCGAAAAGAAAATTTTGCCAAAATGATGAATTTGGGCCTAAATCTTTTTATTAATTAAAGTAAAAAATAAAAAATGAACATGCATACATTCGGTTTTTTTGGTTTATATTACATGAAAAACTAAAACCGAACCTTAAATTCGTCTTTAAATAAACTTAGAATAAACGGTCAGTTTTTGTTTTGGTTCAATTTTTTCGGTTTCATGCATACTCTTATCTTACCGGACGTTTTTCCTTTAAATAAAAATAAAATATAAACTTAATCTGACTAGGCAGTTTTGGATTGACATTGTAGAGACAGAATGTCATTAGCAGCTAGCAATGTCATCATTAATTTCCTCTCTTATTTTTATAACAATAGAAAATATTAATTGTGGACCCCTTTTCAAACCACATAGATTAATGTCAAATGTGACATTAACATATTAATACCTGTCAGTTATAGATTAGTCACAAAACATATTTATAAAAAACAAACATGTCATTAGCAGTTACAGTAAACCTTAATAGCTGTTTCATTATGTATGGTTTATATGATATGTTTCCTTAGATTTTTTTTATCTAGTACGTGGACCATGTTTCTAGCACACCTTGTTTATTAAGATTGTAACTTTAATGTAATAATTTTTATATGTACAGGAGTTGAAGCTAGAGGGTTTATGTTTGGTCCTCCAATCGCATTGGCTATCGGTGCGAAATTTGTACCGCTTCGAAAACCAAGAAAATTGCCAGGTAGGCGTTGAATATTAATAGGGGTCAACCGTACACACAACGTCTAACATCTAATCTCACACTGTTTAAAACAGCTGTCCGGATACTGGATAGTAGGGGTGTGCGTGATGCAGTTCAGTGCGGTTTTCAGCTACAACCAAACCGAAAACCAAAACTTCAGTTTTTGGAGTTTTTGAAACCGTTCGGTTTCGGTTTTTTTGGTTTTTGCCATTTCAGCTTGAAAATTTTAGGCCGAAAAAAGAGATGGCAAAAAATAATGAATTTTGGTATAAATATTTTGTTAATTGTAAAATAATAAACTATTATATATTTGACCAAAAATATTTGAGTTACATATTTATTAAATTCTTATAAATAACTTAATATAAAATATAAAAAAGCAAAATTTTAGGAATTCTGTTCGGTTCGGTTTTTACAAAAACATAAAACCAAACCATCGGTTTTTGTTTCGGTTCGGTATTTTCAGTTTGGATTTTTCGATTTTTTCGGTTTCTTGCACACCCAACTGGATAGAGGTCAGACAGCCATTTTGACCAAAAATTTTCATAGTTTAACTGTCCATGGTCATAACGGTCCTCCGAACAGACGTTTTGACCAATATATTCAAAGTTTGACTTTTTTGGTCGAAACAGTCGTCCGAGTATTTTTTGTGTAGCCATAGCATGACCCATATTAATATTATTTGGAGTTACTAACTTGTAACTTACAATATATGATTAATATTATTATGATATTTGATTGTGTAGGTGAAGTTATATCAGAAGCATATGTGCTAGAGTATGGTACAGACTGTTTAGAGATGCATGTCGGGGCGGTACAGCCTGGCGAGACGGTTTTGATCGTAGATGATCTAGTGGCTACTGGTGGAACCCTCTCATCAGCCATAAGGCTTTTAGGTAAACATGAGATGCTTGAACATGTTTTTTCTTGAATTGCATTAACATATGTTTGAACATGTTTTACCTTTGTAGAACGCGTTGGAGCCGAGGTTGTCGAATGCGCGTGTGTTATCGGGTTACCACTTGTAAAGGTAACGTTTTATTATTATTATTATTATTATTATTATTATTATTATTATTATTATTATTATTATTATTGTTATTTTTAAAAAAAATTAAATGGTTTGATAATCGTTTTTGTTTCTAACGCAGGGTAATTGGAGGTTGAATGGGGTACCGCTTTATGTTCTCGTGGAGCCTCGCCTAGATGAACCGGTGAATAATTTTTGTTATATCTATTTTCTCGCCAATAATTTTGTTCAGTGACGAAGCTTGAACATACACGTCGAGGAGGCCAGACTGAATATTTATAAAAAAATTCATAAACTAGAGGGGGGTGGGCTCAAATTCCGGTCGGAAACGGGTAAATTTACACTATGTATAAAAATTTTCGGCCGAAAAATGATAAATTTATACTACCGAGAGAAAAACGGAGGGGTCGAGCTCAAAATTCGGTCGGAAACGGGTAAATTTACACTAATGTATACAAATTTTTAGCTGAAAAAGGATAAATTTACACTACCGAGCAAAAACACGGAAGGGGCCGGGCTCAAATTTTTTGTCAGAAATGGGTAAATTTACATTATGTATAAAAATTTTCGACTGTAAAAGGATAAATTTACACTACCGAGCGAAAAAACAGAAGGGGTCGGGGCCACCCCCGGCCCCAACTAACCTACGCCCCTGATTTTGTTCGTGACATTGACGTGTTTTTTAATATATGATAAGCAGGAATGTACTTAATGAAATGATGGAGAACATGATGTTAGAGCAAGGCTTGAATGAGGGATTACACGTGGTGAAGGGCAAATCCGTCATTTAAAGTTGAAGCGTGGGCGGACTATTTGGGTTTAGGTTTTTGGGTTTTAGGTGTTTTTTTTGTCCCATTGGGGATTAGCTTTAGTAGGTGCATTTTGTAGGTGAATAACCGAATACGTTACTTTGATTGAGATTTGAGCTCATATCTCAGGTTTATGAATATATGTTGATTTCGGGTTAAGAGTGTTTTGGGAATTCGGGTTTGTAATTTGATCAATTTAACATAAAACTAAGTTACTAAGCTGGCTTAATAGTCTAACGTAGGGTCAATTAGGGATAAGCTAGGTACCGGTACGAAAAGTGCCTTTCTAAAAATACCGATACTGAAATTGCCAAAAAGGGCACTTGTACCGGTATCGAATGAAAAAAAATGTTTTAAGTATTAAAAATAAGCCTACTAAAAAATGATATTGGATTCACCTATGAAACTTGAACCAAACACCGTATTCAAGCCCAAAGGCCCAACTGAGAAAATGGATTAGATGGGTTTATCTTATATTTGGTTTTAACCCAATATAATAAAATCCTTAAGGCTTGTGAGGTATTTAGAATTCTAGATTTAAATATTGAATTGTAAATTTGTAACCACTTTAACTCACGTTAAATTCAACTCACACATTGGAATTTAGAATAAAAGTTTCTAAACGTAATAATCTTACCGATTGGACACTATAACTCGATGGTTAAATTATAGAAACTTGATAATATATGATGCTCCAACGAAAACAAACTAGAAAATTCACATATAACAAATACATTGATTTTACTGCTTAGGATTGGTAATTAGTTTCGTCACTGTTAAACATCAACTGGGTTATATATATATAAGTTTTCAAAATTTTTAAATAGCACTATTCATTTATTATTAAGGAAAATTACATAAATAATCAAGTTTTAACAAAAAAATAAAATAAAAAATAAAAAATTCAAAACTAGACATCAAAATTTAGCCTCCAATTTCAATAGACATTTAAATCGAGCCAATCTGGTTCGCCACGTATCCCAAAACGGGCTAAAAAGATGGAAGGTGGCTAAGCCTTAGCCGTCGCTCTTTGAACTCTAAAAATCATGAAAAGTGACTTCGGACCAACCATGATTTGTTACGTGTCTAAAGCCAGCTAAATTTAGCCTACAAGTCTTCAGCGCCTCGTTGCTAAAAAAAGGACCTCGGCTTAGCCGACTTCCTTTTTCTACATCGAGGCGACTAAGACTTGTAAGTTAAATGTAGCTGGTATTAGACACGTGACAAATCCTGGTAGGTCTGAAGTTACTTTTCATGATTTTCAGAGTTCAAAAAGTGACGGCTAAGGCTTAGCCAACTTTCATCTTTTTAGCCCGTCTTGGGATACGTGGCAAACCATATTGGCTCAATTTAAATGTATGTTGAAATTGAAGGCTAAATTTTGGTGTCTATTTTTTAAAAAGTTAGTGAAACTCGATTATTTATATAATTTAGTAATTTATTATATTATTATTATTATTATTATTATTATTATTTAATGTTAGGATATTCCACAAGAAAGGTTGTGACCCATTTGAAAGAAAGTTGGTTTCCCCAAAATGAAGCAAACACGCGCCCTTCATTTCACCTCTGACTATAAATAATACACACCCAAAAACCAAATCAAAAACTAACTGTTTCCTCCACGCCACCGATTGCAAAACCCTAACCCTAAATCCCCAAATTCTTATTATCATTCCATCCAATTGCAATTCTAATAATAATAATAATAATAATAATAATAATAATAGCAGTAGTTATCAATTCGAATCTGATCAGATCAGAGACACACAATGTCTGCGGTTGTGTGTGGCAAACGATCCTTCTTCGATGAATCATCATCATCCACGTCACCGGTTGCGAAGAAGCAGCACCGCTGTTCTTCGAGTTCTCCGGTTCGGCTTTCGCCTCTCGTCGATCAGCTTCGGGTTGTTTTTCCTAATATGGATAAGCAGGTAGTATATATTTATATAGTTTATATAATTATCTATGTTATGTGTTTAATTAGTTAGAAGATGTAGATAAATTGTGCTTTGTAGAGGTCAAATTGTTCTAAAGCCGGTTGCTTGCTGATTCAGTTTACGTTTAGTAGATTGTTTGCGTGAATTTGTGGATGTTGCGTGTGATTTACTTTATGTTTAACAGGTAGGCTGTATGTTAATTGTTTTTCTAGTTTTTAATAGAGGTGTGCACGGTTCGGTTTTGTTTGGTTAATAGCTTTAATCAAATTAACCAATGGTTTTTGGTTAATCGGTACCAAAATCAAATATGAGCTAAATTTTTTTACTTAGAAATACATAAAAAGGATGCACAAATACATGAGATGAATGCATAACTACATGAAATCAAGATACGAATGCATGAAATGGTGGTTCAAATACATGAAATGCATGAAATGGGATATAAAAGCTAGAAATATATGAAAATATGGATAGTTTGCCTCATTTTGGTTAACCAAGGGTGCAAAAATAACCGATAACTGTTTTTTGGTTAATTGTGTTTCGGTTTTTGTTGGTTGTTGGTTAAGTTTGGTTAACGGTTTGGTTTTTGCTCACCCTACTTTTTAACATGGATAAGCTGGCGGTTTTGTTTAATTGCTTATATATATAATTTTAGAAGCCAGGATGATTGTTTTTTTTTCTGTTAACGGAGTTTGCCTTATCAATTTAAAAAGGATGAGAAATAAACAAAAAACAACCATACCTAGTAATACACCATCTATAATGAGGCTACTAGTAGTGTCTAGGGAGGGTGGAATGTCGCGCACCATGCATCTATTTCAGAGAATAGAGAGGCTGCTTCCAAAGAGACCCCTGGCTTTGATATCTGGACACGAAAAGTATGAAGGCTACATTGAATTTTTCACATGAAATTTATGAAAATATATAGGCTAGTAAGCTGCCAATAACAGAATACGGTGAAAAGTGTGATGGTACAGATGATGAGATAAAACATCGTAGAAACACAAAGACAAGATACATGTTATATAGTTTGCTGTTTGAGAAATGATATGTGTAAAAGTGTGAACTAGAATGCTTGATATGATCGAACAGGTTAAGTAGTCTGCTGCTTGATTAATGTAAATCTATAATGCATTGACTGTCTTCATGTTGTCAATGCTTTCAACCTATGTTTTTTGGTGTTTGGTATTCAATCAAATCTACATTTTTTTGCTAAAAACTTGGTGGAGATTAGTTTATATGGAAGTCCTGTCATTGCCCTTGTAATTCTGACAGAAAGCATTGCTTTTGAGCCTGGTGGCTTTGAAGTTTGTTATCGTATGTTGATAAAGATATGCTGTGTGTTTTTACAATCAAGTGTATGTGAATTGAAAAAAAATAATTCTTTTTGCTTTCAGCTTTTGGAGAAAGCTCTAGAAGAGAGTGGAAATGATTTAGATTCTGCCATCAAGAGTCTCAATGAACTTTGTCTTGGATATGTGGACAGGAATTCAGGTTAACACTGACATTCTCTTATGATTCTTGAACTTACAATAAATGTATCTAACGCATGCATAACTCTTCCATCAGTTCAAAATCCTGTTGCAGGTTCTAGTGACAATAATGTTAGTACAGAAAACTCATCAGTTCAAGCCAACCCTCCCAGAAATGGTGCAGAATGGGTCGAACTGTTTGTCACAGAAATGATGAATGCTACAAGCGTCGACGATGCTAGATCACGTGCCATGAGCATGCTGGAGAGCTTGGAGAAATCTATAACCGAACGTTCGGTTGGCGAGGCTGCAAAGAACCTTCATAAGGTTGGTTCGTCTCTATGTTCGTTTTTTTTAACATAGTTCACCTTTTTCATAATCATCTCTGACTAACTGTATGTTTAGGAAAACACTGTTATAAAGGAACAAATTGAAGCTCTTCTGCGGGAAAATACAATACTGAAACGTGCTGTAGCTATTCAGCATGAACGCCAGAAAGATTTTGACGAGAGCACACAAGAGGTGCAGCATCTGAAGCAGTTGGCGTTAGTGCACCAGGAGCAGATCAGGACACTCCAGGTTAAACTTCTTTTAAATGCATCTTTGGTTTATCAATAGAGAGTTTGCAACTTGGAAGTATAAAGTTTTAATTTTGTAATGGTGATATGTGCAGGTGAATAACTACGCGTTGTCAATGCATCTAAAGCAAGCTCAAGAAACCAACTCGATCCCTGGACGTTATCATCCGGACGTCTTCTAATAAAATGCAAATAGATACATAGATGAAGAATGAAGAAACAAGTATGTTATTGTTAGATGTTGTAACATTTGTCATGTAAGCATTGATTTGTTTGATTTAGATTTTAGAGGACAAGACCTCCGTTAAATGTCTAAAATGTTGTATCGTGTTGTTAGTATTTCAGATTATAAACTTTATGTTCTATAGTTCTTATACTTTTACATTGAAAATAACTGTATTATGTATCACAGTCAAAGCAATAGATACAACACACGAGCGTAATTGTTTATTGAAACAAAATGATTATTATGATACATTAAGTTACTACATCTTTATTTCTCTAGTCGTTGTAGCAAACTCTTCCACGGTTTCCTTAAGCGTTTCTGGGTCTTGCTTTTCGTTATGTTGTGCAATAACGCAAAAGTCAATATAACTTATAAAATCATATTCAATATTCATAACCTCAAATATAGCATACCTCTGATTCAACTTTATCTTTCAAACACTACTTGTTTTTTGGCATCATCCAACTCGCTCGTCAACATTTTATTCTGCTGGATTGCGGTTGCTGCAATTGATTCTGCATGTGCTCTAGCATCCTGCCACATTTCAAAACGTTACGTCGTTATACACACACAATTATAATTTATGGAAAACAGTGTTAAACGGACAAAAATAGTTATTAAAAGTTAAAACCTGTTCAACTGTTAATCTCAGTTCCAACTCCATACACTTTCTTGTAAGTTCTTCCAAATCCCGTTGCATGTCACTAAATCTTTCGCTTTCTATATTCGGTTCAGAATGCTTCTGATATTCAGATGTTTCGATAGCGCTACTGTTGTCCAGATCAGATGTAACAGATGAACCACCCTCAGTTAAAGAAGTTGCATTTGAAACAAACTGACCTGATGAAACAGTGTTTGCAACCGAATCGTTCAGATTCAACTCGGAACAAGCTGAAATACCAACAAAAATAGTTTACCATAATTTACCAATCTTCACAAGTAAAATTACTTAAAACTGTGTCACACAACATATAAAATACAAATATTTATAGCCATAACATTTAATAAAATTTGTTGCTATATAAATTGAATTAACTTTTGTAATTCGCTTGCCAATTATAGCATTGATTTAGAATTTAAGAGGTCATAGGTCTAAATGTTTTATAATATATTTAATTGTAAAAAAAATAAATAAACACATACATTGTCTTGCAGCTGCTTCTAGCTCCAAAAAGATTGCCACGGAAGCAGTTCTCGACACCTTAACATCAGTTAATAACTTCTCCATCCAAACCTCCAGCGCACCCCTTCGCTGCAACCAAACAGACCCGTTAATAACACTGTAACACATCAAGTTTCTAAGAATTACAAAAAAAAAATTTAAAAATTAAAGTATAAACAAACCATTTTAAGGGTTTTAAACATGGTTTAGGAAATTCCAAAAGTGACATAAAAGCAGTATATACCTCTTCCAAAAGTGTGTCGCTTTTTGTAAGCATCTTTGGCGGAGCTGGCGGTAATTTTTTCTTAGGGAATTCCTTTTTCAGCTGAAAAAAAAAACGTAAAATATCAAATAATTACATTCTTTGAATCTTTCTTAAATAAAAAATAGAACTTTAAGTGTAACGGAAAGCCTAAATGAACCTCGGAATACAGCTTCAAGAATTCCTTGAATCTTCTTGGTACTTGTCGGGTTGAGGTAACCCCTTCTGGCGATTGTATACCAATCTGAAGTATGAAAAACTGCATGCAGAAGATAAATAAGTTATGAGATAATTTGCATATTATATTATTTTCACGAGATTAGTAAAATAACGTCAAAATTAGTGCAATTTCACTTTTGCCCACCCGAGGGTTCACACATACATACTTAATTGAGTGCTATGTGCCGTATGTCCAAGGCTTGATGCAAAACCACTATCGAGCCGGGGGTCTCACCGGAAGCAGCCTCTCTATCCCTATGGGGTAGAGGTAAGGCTGTCTACATCTTACCCTCCTCAGACCTTATCATAGCTTTGCTATTGGTGGGATATACTGAGTACAATGATGATGATGATGATGATATTAAATTAAATAACCGAATTATGAAAAGAAAAGGGAATACCTCGGTGTCGGAACGTTTAGTCCACGAAGGAACGGTGACGCAGTAACTCCATTTCTTGTTTGGTTCATATGGCCAAACAGTATGTCTTCCTTCCTGCATACAAAACATTACTAATATTAGGTTTGACATATCAGGTTAGACACGACACGATTACATGTGGTGCTGGATATGAACACTACACGATAACCAACTGTGTCATTTATCCAAACAAGAACACGAACACGTTTACAAACATGTTACACGACACGACCTGTTTGGGGGCTTGTTTTGGGACATGATAAATAACACCAAGTGTCTGCTGAAGGTGAAGATTGGCATGTTTATCGACTAGGATTTAGATATTTTATCGAGTATCGACAAAAGTTGAAGGCCATAAGGAGCTAAGGTAGTAAGGCTAAGGGAGTGTAAAACTAACTAGAGCATATATTTTATATTAATAAAAAAAATTAAAAATTAGGATTTTAAGAGGTCGTTAACAGATTAACAGGTGTTTAACCTTAGACACAAGTTAACACAGGTCTTAAATGTGTCAACGTGTTTAAGTCACGAAACATATTAAGCCCAACGCCCCAAACCCAAACGTGTTTAACTTGGTGTCGTTTCATGCCCCACGTTAACGGGTATTTCCAGCCCTTACTAAAGTTATTAAAAATAAGTGGTGTGCAAATTCGGTTCGGTTATGGGGACTTAACCATAACCAAGGTTCGGTTATGTAAGACCGCTTAACCATAACCATAACCTAACGGTCGGTTAAACAAGCTTCGGTTCGGTTTGGCTTCGGTTGGTTTAACGACTTATCAAAGACACATTAACCGTAACCATAACCATACCTGTCGGTATTGTTTACAGTTAATTTTTCGGTTAACGATCCGGTTTTCCCTAAAAAAATTGCTAATTTTATTAAGTGGTTCATCAAATTCAAAGTTTCAAATAATAATAATAATAATAATAAAATTGCTAATTTTATTAAGTGGTTCATCAAATTCAATAATAATAATAATAGTAAAAAAAAATAATAATAATAATAAAAATTGGATAGAAATCAATTACCCAGACACGTGGCGGGAGGCTCCAATCGATGCCTAGAGGAAGAGGTGAGCTGCCGTCGTGACGGTACTCCGGCGGCGCGTGTGTAACAGACGGCGGTGTTCGTCGGTAATAATGCTCATCGTCAAAGTCGATCCGGTGGCCGTAGATAGAACTGGCGATTGCTGTGTCGGATGAAAAGCCGTAATCGTACATAGATGCATCCAGTCCGTACATACTCATATCTGCTTCAGTATTCGATGAAAAATATGTCAAAACTAAAAGACAATTTGGACTTTTTTTTATGAGAGCACATTTTTTTAATACTACGTATGGGTGTAATTTACACCGCGTAAATGATTCTAGCTGAGCCTGAGCTCAGTTTGACTCGGGCTAGGCTTGTTTATTATTTATTAATTATTTTTTATATAATTATAATTATTTTTTATATTTAATCTATTATAATTTTATGTATATAATAATATTTACTATTTAGTTATTTTTATTTATTTTTTTTCATAAAATTATATATATTAAATAATATTTATTAAATTTATATTTTATATAATTATATAAATATAGGCTCGTTAAAGTTTGCGGCCGGCTCGAGCTCGATAAGTGAAGTTTGGGCTCGGGCTCGTTTATTAAACGGGCTTACTTTAAGGCTCGAGCTCGGTTGAGTTTTTTAACGAGTCGATCTCGAGCAGCTCGGCTCATTTGCACTCCTAAATTGATACGTCCCAAAAACACGTATAGCTCACATGGTTGGTGTATGTCGGGTTATGGTTTTTTTGAATGTTGCGATTTTGAATTACATCTTGTTCGGGATTTTAAGTATTCTCTTGAATGTGTTATTCCATTCTATTAGTTTAACATGTCATATAAGTTTTCCACTCGTTTTTCTCATAGGCTAATTTTACCTCCAACTTTACAATAACCATCCTTACCACATGCAACATATATTTTAATATTTATTTATTTGATTTATAAGAAATAAAATAAAAAAATAAGTCTAACTTATTTTTAACCATTTATACACCCTCAACGCGGCATGTTTGGCATGCGGCCTCCACCTCAACGAAGAATGTGTCACGGATGTAGCGATAAATGCAGTTTTATAAGTTATAATATATCATAAATACTATACATATACGCAACGACATATTTCAAAATGTTAAGGTCAAACATCAGGTTCGGTTTATACGATTTCAAACCCTAAACCACCATCAACATACAACCAAATTTAGACCTTTTGAACCATTACTTTAACCCAAATTTAGACCTTTTGAACCATTACTTTAACCCAAAATGATCATTTTTCACTATTTTTTTTTCGAACGGTAAACTTTTATAAACAACCAACAACCACCGAAAACCACTTCCTCCACAATCGGAGGAAGCTACCAACAACAAGAAAAATTACATTAACGAGAACTTACACCAATTCGTCCAATCTATATGCCTATTTTTTGTTCTATGCTTATACCAAAGAAACCCTTCGACTTTATTTCCCCTATAATCTCTTCGATTTTTACATGTTTGCCTTTAAAGACTTTTTCATTTCTCGCATTCCAAATATTCCAACAACTAATAATAACGATCCCATGAAAAACTTCCTTCTCAAGTTTGCCCAAATCAATAGACTTATGAAGGTCTAATAAATCTCTAACCGTAAACCCGAATATAGGAGGAACTTTGCACCAATGACTTATATGATCCCACACCACCGCCGCCACACTACAGCCCGTAGTAATATGATCAGCCGACTCGCGACCCGAATCGCATAGAGGGCATTGGTTATCTTCCACTGAAATGTTTCTTTTTTCGAGCGCCGTCTTCGTTGCAATTCTATTCATCTTTGCTCTCCAAGCATGTATATTGCACTTAGCCGGAACCCACTTACTCCATCTTATGATGTAATTGAGGCTATAATCTTTATTATTGTTTAACAACTTCTTGACCGAACTCACTGAAAAATCCTCCTCCTTATTTCCCATCCATCGCCAAACATCTGAACCCCCCTTCCAATTTGCAACACACAATAGTTGAAAGCATTTCTCCCATTCCTTTCTTTCTTGCTCTGAGTTAGGATTTCTTGACCACTCCCAAGCCCAGCTGAAGGTCCACCCGTTCCGCCAAAACCGATCACTCACCTTGCAGAATTTGTTCTTCTCCAGTTTATAAAGGTTGGGGAAAACATCCTTTAAGCTTGAAATTCCAACCCATATATCTGTCTAAAAACAAAGCTTTTTTCCATCACCTAAGGTTCCTTTTATTAAATCTCCCATTTTACTTCCTTCAAACTTTAGATTGTTCACCACTTTTGCTATATTCTTCCAAGCACTTACATAGCTGCTTCTAAATGGTATCGTTTCCCATCCTGAACCATGTGAATGGACTGCCAATATGATTTGTTTCCAAAGGCTGTCACCTTCAGTTTTAAACCTCCAACACCATTTTGCCAATAAAGAATTATTTATGTCCCTTAAACGCGAGATACCGAGCCCACCTTCTTCTTTCGTAGTTGTCACCCTCTCCCAAGCCACCCAATTTATCTTGTTTGTATTGTTCGAACCACCCCATAAGAACCTTTTCATAATCCTTTCTAAATTCTCCACCACTTTACCCGGAACTTTAAATAAGGAAAAATAGTAAACCGGTAAACTTTCGAGAACCGATTTAATCAACACCACCCTACCACCTATAGACAAGGAATTAGCTTTCCAAGTAGCCATTCTTTTTTCAAAAACTTCAACAATCCCATTCCAATTGTTTATTTTGTTCATGTTCGCTCCCACTAAAATCCCAAGGTGTAAAAATGGCATTTTTTCACTCTTACATCCTATAACCTCTGCCATCATGCTAACATCCCCATCTAATACATTGCAACCAAACATAACAGATTTCTTCATGTTTATTTTTAAACCAGAACATATATTAAAACACCTCAGGAGTCTCGCAACATTTTCCACATTAACCTTTGACCATTCCCCCACTATCATTGCGTCATCGGCATAAAGCAAGTGGGACACAAGAGGACCGCGATTTGGAGTCCTAAAACCAACAATGATCCCATCCTCCACCGCTTTGTTTATCATACTTGACAGCGCCTCCATCACGATCAAGAATAAAAACGGGGAGATCGGATCTCCTTGTCTCATTCCTTTGAAACATTGAAACTCAAAAGTAGGAGATCCGTTAACTAAAACCGACGACCTCGCCGAATTGAGAATGCCCAAGATCCATCTACACCACCTTTCCGGAAAGCCCATTTGCTCCATCACCGAAAGTAAAAACTTCCAGTTAACATTATCGTAGGCTTTCTCAAAATCTATCTTCAAGAAAAAGGCTTTGTATTTCGACTTATTAGCCCAACATATAAGCTCGTTAACAATAAGCGGCCCATCTAGAATTGCTTTCCCTTTTAGAAAGACCTACTGAGATTCAGAAATAACCGAGCCCAAAACCTTTTTAATTCGATTAGCTAACACCTTTGAAACCACTTTACTAATCACCCCGACTAAATTGATAGGACGATACTCATCTATTAAGTATGTTACAATGTCTTCTATATTATACATATACATAATTGCGCATTTCAAAATATTGCATATACATATAATTTATAAAGAGTCATAAAGTTTATGCGATTTTCGTTCCTGATATTTTTTCAGATTTATCATTTCAGTTCAAAAATTTAAAATTTGCTATTTCATCCATAAGGTTTCATTTTCATCACCATACTACATCCATGCTACAGATCCAGAGTCTAAAAAAACAACTATCCTAATTACTTGTTTAGTCTTATAAACCTGTAAAGCACAATACATAATAATCAATTTATAATCAACCCATAAACATTAAACATTAACATACATGAAATAAATAAAAACAAAATGGTAGAAATAATTCAGGAAAAATAGTAGACTATATTAGACTTTCAAGAGTGTAACCAAACAATATCCCAAATGATTTACAATAACCACATAACCAAAAAAAAAAAAAAGATTTAAAATCTTGCAACTATTACTCAAGAACTAAATGTACCATCTTATGAACTTCCATGTTGCATCCAATCTTTTGCACAAACAAGTGCTTCAACAATAGCCGGTTTTAACGAACACCGATATCGATCCATCTTCTTACTCGTCACATCAAAGACCGAATCTTGAAAACTTGTCGAAACAGGAATCGACAATACGTCACACGCTAGTTTTGATAAAGTCGGATACATTCTTCGGTTTAACTTCCACCACCCCAAAACATCAAACTCTTGCATCCGAGGCAACACGGACTCTTCTAAATACTGATCAAGTTCGGGTTTCATATTTGCATATCCGGATATGAAAACATCAAAATCAGAAAATATCTCATTTTCTTGAGCCCCGGGTTTCAAACCCTCGGTTTCATTATCAACAAACGTCGGTGGAGGAAGCGTTTGCACGACGTAATGAAGAAACAACTCATGAACACCGTCATTCACCGCTTTAATCCACTGGCCCGCATCCTGACCATAAAGTCTGTCAAAACTAAACTCCACAAGCTTCATTTTAAACCGCGGGTCCATAACAACCGCGATTGACAACACCAAAAAACAGTCTTTCCAGTATATATCAAATCTTTCGTGCATTGACCGAGTCAACTCTCTAACAAAAGGATCTTTATCAACCAATGCGTGTTTAAGCTCGAGTTGTATCTTCCACGCTTCATGAAAGAACACGTTCGCAGTCGGATACGTGGGGCCCGTTAGAACATCAGCAGCATCAAGTAAGAGTTTCAAGGATTTACAAAGAACGTCGACTTGCTTCCATTCGGCCATCGTGAGGGTATTTTGGTAATTTTGGTCCAAAGCATCCAAACATGAAAACACCTCTTTTAACTCACTTGCAGCCACCAACATATGATATGTTGTGTTCCATTGACTCTGGTCATCAAGCACAAGACTTTTCGCACTCGGCACCTGAAGTTGAACTTTGAGTTCGTTAAACCGTTCTTCGCAAGACTTAACCGTCACCACATACTTCACACTATCACGAACTTTTTTCACCGTTTCTGATAATACCCCTAACGCATCTTGCGCAAGACGACACAAAACCCGTGCATAACAACTCCCTATCAAAAACTTCCCATTCAAACTTAACGAGTCATCAAAATTTAACGAGTTTTTAACCGAAAGTCGACTCGTTAAACTTTTTCTCACATCTTTATTCGCAAACGATTCATCAACCGTTACTGCAAGCAATTTATTCTCCAAGTTCCAATCATTAACACAAGAACAAACAGCATGATCAAAACCCGACACCGAATCAGGAAACGGTAACAAAACAACCGAAAGAATCTTTCTATGCATTTTCCAATCATTGTCTACAAACCGGCCCGTTATGAAAACATACCCGACACCTTGATCAGTGGCCCGGTACTCAAGAGAGAGGCTAACCCGACCCGTGCAGCTCCTAACCATATCGAAAAGTGCCTGCCTTTCTCGTTGGTATAACGTCAAACACTCGTGCTCAACCGCTTCCAGGGGTAAAATGGTAATTTCAGGTTGAAGTGATTTTAAACAGTTGAAAAAGGCAGGACATTGTATTGTATCAAGTGGATATCCATGCATAATAACCATCTTTGCAATATCCTGTTTAAACTCATCTTCATTAAAGTTTGAACCTTTCGGTTTTGAAGCTCTTTTACGACGTTTTCTTGGTATGATTTGATCAGTTTTCTCGTTCATTCGGATAACGGGGCAAATTTTCTCTGTAATGTGTCTTTTTAGGTGACTGGTCCCAGATGATTTTTTGTATGCAAATAATCCCTTGCATAGCATACAGCGGGCTTTCGGGCCATCAGCATGAACTGTTTCAATTGTAAAATGTTCCCATACCATTGATTTCTTTGGTCTAGTCTTCACAATAGAATGTTCATTGTTGTTTGCAGGGTTATCCATTGCTATAGATTTTTCTGCAATAATAAATAAATTCTTCATATAATAAGAACTTAAAAAATAGAACTTGTTAAAACAAACTGTCACACTAATGTGACTTATGATGTTTGAAACTGTTATGATCAGATAATATAAAAGGTGTTGTTAAACGTACCAACGTACCCTTTATCTCAAGTTTTACATTCACACGAGTTATTTTAAATACTGTTTTTTAAATAAATTTTTCTTCTTTTTAAAAAAACATTTTTTTTCTATAATTGTTTTAATTTTCTTAGATTGTTTTTTTTAAATAAGTTTAATAGATAGTTTACAATTTATTAAAAAAATTATACTTGCTAACAGATAAAAAAGATTGAACAACAACTTAACAAGTACATATACCATCTTGTAACGAAACGGTACCGTACGTGTACCTGTACACACTTTTCTTGAAGCTTTACATTAACACTGACGTTTATTTCAAATACTGTTTTTTTAAATAAAATTTGTCTTATTTTTTAAAACATTTTTTTTCCTATAATTGTTTTAATTTGCTTAGTGTTTTTTTTATAAAAAAATAAGTTTAATAGAAAGTTTACAATTTATTAAAAAAAAATTGTACTTGTTAACAGATGAAAAAGATTGAACAACAACTTAACAATTACATATACCATCTTGTAACGAACTCGTACCGTACCTGTACCTGTACACGCTTTTCTTGAAGTATTGATTAACATAAAATGTTAAAAACAACAACACTACAGCAGTTTCAACTTTCAAGATGATTTTGCTAACAACATACTGATTATTATGAAGATGAAAATATTAATCACAACAACAAGAATTCACATTATGCATTTTGTACAACTAACATATATGATCAAAAGTAAAGACTAAACACAACATTTTTATTGGTTTCCATAAACATGCAATAACAAAACAAGAACATATTCTTGATGGGTTTGAGAAATCTTGGACATAGGGTTAAAGGGTTTAATGTTATACAACATTTTTGTTAAAGAATTAAAGAAAAGAAACATAAAAATATAAAATTTTGGAGTTTGAAGAAGATTAAAGAACAAGGATGATGGGCTTACAGTTTTGGGGG
Source organism: Bidens hawaiensis (assembly GCF_021521415.1). Lineage (NCBI taxonomy): Eukaryota > Viridiplantae > Streptophyta > Magnoliopsida > Asterales > Asteraceae > Bidens > Bidens hawaiensis. Next base: position 128,832 of record NW_027505862.1, read on the forward strand.
CTGAACCCTAGTAGAAGTCCAATAATAATATTGTAAGAGGCTTTTGTGTTTTTGGGTCCATTTATATATATATATATATATATATATATATATATATATATATATAAGCCCACCGCCACTTGATATTAATCACAGCCGTTCAATATTGAGATTAATTTAATGGACGGGTGCTTTTATACTATTTGTATGATTGTATTATACCTGTTTTGGTACCGCTATGTTTATTTGTTTTTTTTTAATCTTTAATGATTTTGGTACCGGTATGAGTACGACTAACAAATCAGTTGAAGCGGTACGGGTATTAACTTGACTAAATTGGTACGGATACTAGTTGGACTGTATGATTAATTATCAGTTGGACCTATTTTTAGACATAAATAATTGGTATATTGGTTTTTATTGATCTCAACTATTGCATTTTAGTCACTGCGAGTCCTAACTAACAAATTGGCTACTGGTGGTCCCAACTTTTAACGTATTTGCTCCTAACGGTACGCGACTAACAGAATCCTAACGTCCTTAGTTTCAAATCACCGGAAAACGTTGTTGGCCTTAAAAAATCATTTTTTTATTGCCGGAAAAAAACCACATGAACACCGCCACCACCACCAATTGACTCGCCGCCAACCAACTAGCACCGCTTTAGCACCATCACCTTATTCCGGCGATGGTTCTAGGGTTCCGCCGACCTCAATAAATGGGGTTTCTTTAAAAAAAAAGTTCCTAAAGGTCCGATACAAAGTTACCAAGATGTTTGAGACGAAAATGCTGAGTTTTTGGGGAAAAAGTGAGATTTCCGGCCAAAAACATTTTTCTGGCAATTTGCAACTAACGGTGTTATGATTCTGTTAGCCGCGGACAATTATGAACAAATATGTTTAAAAGTTGGGACCCGACAGTGACCAAAGACGATAGTTGGGATTAATAAAACCAATATACCTAAATAATTAAATATAGAAGTTTTTAATAAAGCAACTACATATTTTATACGGGCACAAAATACTGAAATACCACACCCTTAGTACCCAATACCCGAATCCCAAAATATTTAATAGACGAAATCGATACGAATTAGATACTGGTATTTTAGAAAAAAAATATGATATCTATTTATTGCTTAGTGACTATCTTTATCTTTGTAAAATATTTAATACTGAAAAGTGATCAAATATGAATGTTGCAGCTAAAATGTCAGTTTGGGTTAAACTTTTGATTGATAAGACATGCTAGGTGAGTCATGAGTGAATAAGGCATTACCTGTTACGTCCTTACGGTTGCGAGTCGATACAAATTAGAATAATATTGGTTAGGTGTGTGGTGGTATTGGAGGTGGACCTAAACCCAAATAATAAACCTAGACGCCAAAATAACAAATTTAACATGTTTAAAGTAAAAAAGTAATATCGGTAGGTAGGGTTGTTCATGAGCCTAGCCCGAGTCGAGTCAGGGTGGTTTCGAGCCCGGGCTTGAAGTTAAATGGGGCAACTCAACTAAGGCTCTAGCTCAATTTTGAAGTTAAACGAGATTAAGACCGAGCCGAGCCTAGGTCGATTTTGGCTCGGTTACAAAAATGAGCCAACTCACCTCAGGAAGTTTCAAATCAAGTTTTTTTAGCTAGTTTTATTCAAGCTTTTATCGAACGAGCCACGAGTCCGAGCTTCGAGCCTCGAGCCGTTAAAAAAATAATAAGTAAACCAGATAAGAAAAAAAACACTATAATCTATACTATATATAATGAGCCAAACATGGGCAAATTAAGACGTTTAATTTTAAGGGATTTACAAACTTTCAAGCATATGATACAACCTAAAATGAGGGTAAATTGGTCATTCTAACATTAAATCTCACGTGTGTTTCATTATTCTTCAAAATAGTTACAAGAATGCCCCTTTAACTTTAATCATATTTTGCAAATTCAATAAATAGTTATAACTTGGGTCATTTATCTTTTAACTATTTATTCTTCATAATTTCATTTTTAACCCAAATACCCCAATGATTTTTAAACGGTTATAACTTTTTTCATACATTAATATTATTTTTTAAAAATTGCACCATAAAAACGAGCATTTAATTCTCTTTAATTTGAGTATGATATTGTCATAGATTATTTTCAGTTAAATTTTTTTTTACATATAGCCGTTTGTCGTCCGGTTTATGGTCTTAATTTAAACCATGAGCCAAGTCATTATTAACGCCTTTTGGTCGCCAGAAACTGAAACTAAACCGTTGAGAATTACCCAACAAATTCCATTAACAATGGTTAGGTTCTGTTTCGTTTGTACTTTGATATTAAAATAAGTTTAAAATAAGAACTATAAATCTAAATATACCAATAAATGGTTTCACAGTTACAAACGAAACGACGAACACCCATAAATCTATAATGTAATTACCAATGTCTGTATTCTCCGCTTCATCGCGTGGGCACACCGTCTAGTCATATTAATATATAGTATATATAATTTAGGAAAGTATCAAAAGTTTTCCACCCTAAATCTTAATATCACACATCCATTGATGAACGGCTGAGATTAAATAAAATAATAACAAAGAGGCGGTGGGCTAAGATCTATATGTCAAGTAATATTAATATAAATGGACCCATAAACACAAAGCCTTTTACTATATTATTATTGGACTTCTTCTGCTAGGGTTCAGCGGCAGCCCCCATAAACTAACTGTAAGCCCATCTTCTTTATTAAATATTTATCTCACAAACATACTTATGAATTATGATCATATTTTTTATTTGTGCATATTGTTGTTGTTGTTGTCATTATTATTGGTTTTATGAAAAAAAAAAAAAAAACTTGTTGCTAGCAAAATTATCTTGAAACTGTTATAGTGCAATGTTGATATTGTCATGATCATATTTATGCATAGTGCAATGTTGTATTTATATATTTATATATATTGCAGACATTCATATTATAATGGCTAGCCCTGCAACCAACAATGAACTTGTTAATGTGGATTCAGTGAAGAATAATAAGAAGACTAGAAAAGCAAAATCTATAGTTTGGGAACATTTTACTATTGTAAAAGTTGATGATGAATGTACCCGAGCCCGTTGTATCTACTGCAAGGATACATTTGCACATACTTCAGGTAAAAAATCATCCGGCACGAGTCACATGATTCGACATATTGATAAAAAAATATATCCCGTTATCCGAATGCAAAGTGATCATCAAGTTATACCATTAATATCTCAAGATAATAATAATAATAATAATAATAATAATAATAATAATAATAATAATAATGATGGTGGTGATGATGGTCTCCCAAGAAAACGTCGTAAAAGAGCTTCAAGACCGAAAGGTTCAAACTTTAATCAAGATGAGTTCAAGCAGGATATTGCAAAGATGGTTATTATGCATGAATATCCACTTGATATAATACAATGTCCTGCCTTTTTCAACTGTTTAAAATCACTTCAACTTGAAATTACCATTTTACCCCTGGAAGCGGTTGAGCACGAGTGTTTGACGTTATACCAACGAGAAAGGCAGGCACTTTTCGATATGGTTAGGAGCTGCACGGGTCGGGTTAGCCTCTCTCTTGAGTACCGGGCCACTGATCAAGGTGTCGGGTATGTTTTCATAACGGGCCGGTTTGTAGACAATGATTGGAAAATGCATAGAAAGATTCTTTCGGTTGTTTTGTTACCGTTTCCTGATTCGGTGTCGGGTTTTGATCATGCTGTTTGTTCTTGTGTTAATGATTGGAACTTGGAGAATAAATTGCTTGCAGTAACGGTTGATGAATCGTTTGCGAATAAAGATGTGAGAAAAAGTTTAACGAGTCGACTTTCGGTTAAAAACTCGTTAAATTTTGATGACTCGTTAAGTTTGAATGGGAAGTTTTTGATAGGGAGTTGTTATGCACGGGTTTGGTGTCGTCTTGCGCAAGATGCGTTAGGGGTATTTTCGGAAATTCTTTGAAGAAAGGCAAGAATCAAATAATTTTCTATGGTAGAAACAAAATATCTTTCATTTCCCCCCTCTACTAGATTCTTTTTTTTGAGTTCAAAAGCAATGTTGTTAGGAATGTTGTTAGGTTCGCTTGAAGGTGTTTTGAAGCCGCTACCAACAGGTATCATCCCCCCCCAGAACAACGTTTTCTTTCAGGCCTTTCAACCAATCGATACGCCCCAGTAGAGCTGCTTTTGCTAAAACCCGTGCGGTTTCTTGAAAACTCGCTTCGGATATGAAACTTTGAGTATTCATAGATGCTCTTGTTATTCCCAATAAGACGGCTTGGTAACAGATCACTTCTTCCAAAGCGCGCCCCATTCGTTCCGCTCGCAACAATCCAATTAGTTCTCCAGGCGAAAAAACATTAGACATTTCATCTTCTGAAACCAACACTTTTGATGTTATTTGACGTACAATTCTATATGCCTATTATGTATCTGCACCCCCTGGGATCGATAAACCTTTTGGACCTTATTAACCAAAGAGATACGACTTTGCACTATAGTTAGCTCAGCACCAATAAAGAATGCCCAAGGAATTCCAAGAATTCTTGTTATACATTTATTCCAACCCTCAATCCTCTTTTCGAGATTCATCGATATTGAATCAATCGAACGCACTTCTAAAACCTGTTCCACTTTTGGAAGACCTTGCGTTATATCACCAGATCTTGATTTTTCATATATAAATGTGACTAATGTATCTCCTTCATAAAGGATTTCCCCATAATGTCCATGAACAGTTGCTCCTGGAGTGGCCAAATAAGGCTTAGCTGATCGTATTACCACAGAGTCAACTTGAATAATTAGAACTTGACCTGATTTTAAATGCGGTCCTTTTTTTGCTATACATACATTTTGACAAAGAAACTGCCCAAGATTAACGATTGTATATGTCTCTTCACAATAATTGTAATGGAGAAAATACCAATTCAAATTGAATGGATTTAAAATGATGTTACTACATGAATAGGGATTATAAATTTGACCATTTTCATCCGGTAAATAATATTGAAGTATTTGAAAAATATTTTTTAAATTGTCTAGTTGCAAATAGTTAGTTACCAAGATCTGATTATGGGTTATTAAATAGGAAAATAAATCGAAATGATAAATTGGAAAGCCTGGTTTATCAAGAAGACGCAAGAAATGCACTTCGAATTGTTGATTAATCGCCAGAGATGGCTTAGAACCAATCGTTCATTATCTAATGGATCTTTCCGTTCTAATACTCTATCCGAGAGTTATCAGTATTTATCAAATCTGTTCCTATCTAACGGAACACTATTGGATCAAATGACAAAGGCATTGTTGAGAAAAAGATGGCTTTTCCCGGATGAAATGCAAATTGGATTCATGGAACAGGAGAAGGATTTCCCATTAAATATTTATTAGTATAACATCATATTTTTTATTTTCTGAAAGTCCTTACTTTCTTCCACAACACCAGACATCCATAAATCTCATAAAAAATATTAAAATTGAATATATAATATGTGTGTGTATGTATGTATGTATATATGTGTGTGAGAGAGAGAGACGGTGGGCCCCACTTCCCTGCATGTCTTTTCGTTTCCCCCCCCCCCCCCCCACACAAACTTCATCAACAAACGACCCTCACAACGCTGCCGTTTGCCAACTCCTCGTCCATCCTTGGCACCTCACTCGAACGAGCATCTGCAAACAAAGCGTTATGGATGCTCTACGTTCATAGATAGTCATAATGTTTTATTATAAGCACCAATTTTAACCATAAATCTACTATTAGTTAATTATACATTTATATAAAAGATTTGTTATCATAAGTAAGATTTTATAATCATGATATATTTTTACATTTTTTGAATAGCTAAACACACCCTATTTATTATACCTATATCACACTTAAACCTAAGTGTCCACTAAAGAAGCTTTGCTTCTTACCACTCGAATACAATCCAAGTGGCTATTTTTACATTTTGTTAAGTGTGTTTAATAAATCATTTAAATGGACGCATTAAAAAAATTATACGGTATTATCGTTTAAAATGTGTGAATTTTGTATCAGTCGGACTAGGTTTATAGGTTTATAAAAAAGGACGAGTCATCAACGTGTGCACATGTCTATGTTAGTTTGTTATTACTAAAACCAAAGACAAACCAAATAATTTGGTGTTAGTCAACATTATATAACCGATTATCTTTCTTAGACTCTTACAAAGATATACGATAAAATTAAGAGTTTTAAGGTAAATGATGTGCATAAATTATTGTTCTATAGATGTAAGTAGTAATCACCTCAATTATTAAAACATGATAACTGACTAATTGTCACATGTCATTAACTCTTAAATACTACTATGTTTTGTTTTCAAACATAATACCTTAAAATAAACATAAGTGTGCAACGAACAAGTGTAAAAGACACATATACTTAAAAAAACCCCTAAACCAAACTAGCTATGAAAAACGAACTATTTGGCCAAAATGCTACTGGAGAAGAGGATTATTGTATCCGGTGAAACACTTCGTATCTACATAACCGATCACCGTTAGTCTCGCTACAAGAAGGATATTCTTCCCGTACCAACCTTCGACATGAGAATAAGTAAAAGTAAGGTGTTGAGAGTGAAGATGCATTTACCTTGACCGAAAACCTTCTCTTTGTAGTTAATGTTGGTAAGCGTCACTATCATCGAGTGGGCCATATTATGTTGAGAGTAAGCGTCCTTAAGGATGACACCGTGTTTCTGATTGGTCCAAAACCTATCACACTGATTAGGTCATAGATCCACTTCAATCATGTGACAATCAGATAGTTTTTGGCGGGATTTCATCCACTGGTTGAATTGTATTTGGTTCATTATTGTGCTTGAGTCGTCATTTCTATAGGGGTAATTAAACAGGTCTTACCTTGCCTATCAAAATTGATCATCCAGGCCCGGTTAATGGTAAAGAATATATTTAAAACACGCCCTATTGTTAAGACTTGGTTCGAGTCCTAGGCTAGTCTCTTGTTGCCAGTATTTGAACCAATTCGTGCAATTCCTAAGCCATTCTTGCATAATCATACCTGATCCGGACCCGAAATTTTGGTATTTGCATTACCCAAGAAATTATCCTAGTGACCTTTACATGTCTCTTTTATACTAAAGAGTAATATAATATATAACTAGCTGCGTGCCCGCGCGATGCGGCGAGGTATGCACGCAAACATGGCATCGAATGCGTAACCAGAGTTGCTGTTTCTGTATGTGCGTGACTTCGCAATCGTACGCGCGTAACCCGACGATAGTATGCTCGCATTGCGGCATTGGAATATTACTGGGTGTTAGTAATCACGTCACGCAACGAATGTGCACGCTTAGTCAGGTGTTGGTGCGCACGTAACGCTACATTGAACTTGTCTTGACCCGCAAACCATTCCGTTTGACTATGTTCTAACCGAAATTCATTATGACTTGACCCCTTTCAATCCAAACCCATCCTGACCCAAACCAAATTAACCTTTTTCTATCGACTAATTCCAACGTTAACCTTTTAGACCAATGACCCGAACGGCCGAACCTACCCGATTCATTTGCCGGTTTTTAGTGGTAATCACGTAGCACGCTAAGTTTTTAAAATGGAAAAGTATAGAAATACCATACTCAAATTAAAGAGAATAAAATACTCGTTTTTATGGTATAATGATTTTAAAAAAATTTTAACGTGTGAAAAAGTTATAACGTTTAAACTTCGTTGGGATAGTTAGTTTAAAATAAGGGGTATATATGTAACTACTATATAAATTAACAAAATTTTATTAAAGTTAAAGGACCAAACTTGTAATTATTTTTGAATAAATTAAAAATAAACCGTAACATGATTTTGATTTTGCTAAAAGACAAAATTATCAAAAGGCTAAATTGCCCATAAAATGTCCTAAGAGCATTCCCATCCCATCCCCCATAATTATATGAGGGGATTGGTAAATTATAGGGATGAGTTTTGAATGATTGTGAGTGTAAATTATAGGGTGGAGAGAGAAATGTGGTGATTTTTTGTAAATTTGGGGAAACATTTAGGGAACATTGTTTGCCCCTATTTATTTTTTAATATTTGTTGGATTGGTTGTGAGTAGGGGAGAGAGAAAACTGTAATGATAAAAGTATTATTTAATTAAATAGGAAAGAGAAATGTAGTGTTTTGTAGTGTAATTATAGAGATGGGGATGGAGAACGGAATGTGAATGCTCTAATCTTATGCATTATAGTATGTACTAAAAGCAACAAGTTTGGAACATCTTAAAAATTAAAAGATTTTTCACTCATGCTTTATATACAGTAAGTATAGATAACATAGACATTTATTATTGTAAGTTTTTTTATATTTATAATATATAAACATTTTATTACTTGATTGATTTCAATATATAATATATGATATAAATATAAATATATATCACACACGTTGGCCTCTTGACATGCCAGCTTTTAACATTTATAGAAAGGTGGATCTCTTTTAGAATCTTTGGAATATTAAAATAAAAACCAACGGTGTGTTCATTTAGACTCCACAACGAACGTTTGATGATTTCAAGGGAAATCGATTTTGTTTATATTTTAAGACAAATTGTTATTTGAGATTATCGAACTATTGATTATAGCTTTTACGAAAGTGATATGTTCACCTATACACTAACATATATTTATATATACATTTTAAGTATTATCAACAAATACATTGGTCAATTGTGTCACATTAAATATAATATCATTCAAATGCAATAAACAACTCTTATAAGTGTTTTAATACAAGAAATGGTTACTTGTTAATCATGATTAATTAAAGAGTAAACTGCGGTTTTTGTTCCTGTGGTTAGTCCAATATACGATTTTAGTCCAGTAGTTTCAAATAGACCGGGAATAAGAGGCGGACCTAGGCTTTGGGAATGGGGGACGACCGCCCACCTTAAAAATATTATTATAATATATATAAGTAAATATATATGTGTAGATAAAGATAAATAAATAGACATTATTATGTTTGGTTTATAAAAGGTTATAATAAATAAACGACGATTCAAAATTTAAAACAGTCGAGTCGATGGCGCCGAACGTAGATGATGATAGTCTCCGCAAGATACTTGGTCGTTTACTAGAGTTCCGATCCGACTTTATGAAGTTGAGATCTCGTCCAAGGATCCTCTCACGCAGTTATATGATATGGATAATGTTTCCCTTCAAAGGCATTTGGCTCTTGTTACTCATTCCGGTTATGTGTTTGGGTTCATATGTGGGTGCGAAAACCAGAACTAGGCTCCGCTCATTCACCATCCCTTTCGAATACACTTCCGCCTTGTTTGTATTTTGAGATATCAGGCTCGGTTAGTGGCTTCACGGATACACGCGCCGTCGAGAGCTTAGGTTCTCCTTTTACATTTTGTTAGTTAATTAACATGTTTGTAATTTCCATATCTTGTGATTTTGCCAGGTTCAATTGACTTAACCCTTTGATTTTAATTTGGATATGATCATATAAAATAAATTTGGATATGATGTTTTCGTTTAACTATCTAATATGAGTCTTTTAACTAAGATCAATTGCTGGATTTCAAATCTATTTAAGAGATGAATTAAGGCTTTTAACATCGTATGAAATGTTGTCCGTTTGTTATGTGCAGATAGTTAATTATGATTTAAGTAATTTGTGTGTGTTCTTGGCTTTGTTAGTATGATGATGATAGAATTACACCATCTGTTACGCGACTAGAACCGACGTGTTTTGACTTTCGGCTCATTACTTAGCCTGAAATTACCATTTTTCTTCTATTTTTCCTTATATGAACATTGAAATCAATCAATCAATCAATCATGCCCAGTAAAATCCCACCGACAGCAAAGCTATAAGTAGGGTCTGGTATATGAACATTGAAATCATGGGGTTTTTATAATCCTTTCCTTTGTGTGTCAGTTACTTTGCATTGTGGCATATACAAAACTAGAAGGTGAGGCTTATTGCTACAGCTCTAATTTGATTGTGAGGTACAACAATTATGAGGTGATATCTTTTTAGATTTTTTTTCTGCATTTTTTTGTTTGATGAGGGTACAGTGTCTGTAAGTAGTAAAATCGATGAGTTGGATAACAGGTCAGAAATGGTTCACCTAAAAAGACATATTACAGAGAAAATTTGCCCCGTTATCCGAATGAACGAGAAAAGTGATCAAATCATACCAAGAAAACGTCGTAAAAGAGCTTCAAGACCGAAAGGTTCATCCTTTAATGAAGATGAATTCAAGCAGGATATTGCAAAGATGGTTATTATGCATGAATATCCACTTGATATAATACAAAGTCCTGGCTTTTTCAACTGTTTAAAATCACTTCAACCTGAAATTACCATTTTGCCCCTGGAAGCGGTTGAGCACGAGTGCTTGACGTTATACCAACGAGAAAGGCAGGGTCTTCTCGATATGGTTAGGAGCTGCACGGGTCGGGTTAACCTCTCTTTAGAGTATCGGGCCACTGATCAGAGTTTAGGGTATGCTTTCATAACGGGCCAGTTTGTAGACAACAATTGGAAAATGCATAGGAAGATTCTTTCGGTTGTGTTGTTACCGTTTCCTGATTCGGTGTCTGGTTTTGATCATGCTGTTTGTTCTTGTGTTAGTGATTGGAACTTGGAGAACAAGTTGCTTGCAGTAACTGTTGATGAATCGTTTGCGAATAAAGATGTGAGAAAAAGTTTAACGAGTTTACTTTCGGTTAAAAACTCGTTGAATTTTGATGACTCGTTAAGTTTGAATGGGAAGTTCTTGATAGGGAGTTGTTATGCACGGGGTTTTGTGTCGTCTTGCGCAAGATGCGTTAGGGGTATTATCGGAAACGGTGAAAAAAGTTCGTGTTAGTGTGAAGTATGTGGTGACGGTTAAGTCTTGCGAAGAACGGTTTAACGAACTCAATGTTCAACTTCAGGTACCGAGTGTGAAAAGTCTTGTGCTTGATGACCAGAGTCAATGGAACACAACATATCATATGTTGGTGGCTGCAAGTGACTTAAAAGAGATGTTTTCTTGTTTGGATACTTTGGACCAAAATTACCAAAATCCCTCACGATGGCCGAATGGAAGCAAGTCGACGTTATTTGTAAATCCTTGAAACTCTTACTTGATGCTGCTGATGTTCTAACGGGCCCCACGTATCCGACTGCGAACGTGTTCTTTCATGAAGCGTGGAAGATACAACTCGAGCTTAAACACGCATTGGTTGATAAAGATCCTTTTGTTAGAGAGTTGACTCGGTCAATGCACGAAAGATTTGATATATACTGGAAAGACTGTTTTTTGGTGTTGTCAATCGCGGTTGTTATGGACCCGCGGTTTAAAATGAAGCTTGTGGAGTTTAGTTTTGACAGACTTTATGGTCAGGATGCGGGCCAGTGGATTAAAGCGGTGAATGACGGTGTTCATGAGTTGTTTCTTCATTACGTCGTGCAAACGCTTCCTCCACCGACGTTTGTTGATAATGAAACCGAGGGTTTGAAACCCGGGGCTCAAGAAAATGAGATATTTTCTGATTTTGATGTTTTCATATCCGGATATGCAAATATGAAACCCGAACTTGATCAGTATTTAGAAGAGTCCGTGTTGCCTCGGATGCAAGAGTTTGATGTTTTGGGGTGGTGGAAGTTAAACCGAAGAATGTATCCGACTTTATCAAAACTAGCGTGTGACGTATTGTCGATTCCTGTTTCGACAAGTTTTCAAGATTCGGTCTTTGATGTGACGAGTAAGAAGATGGATCGATATCGGTGTTCGTTAAAACCGGCTATTGTTGAAGCACTTGTTTGTGCAAAAGATTGGATGCAACAAGGAAGTTCACAAGCTGGTACATTTAATTGTTGAGTAATAGTTGTAAGATTTTAATTCCTTTTGGTTATTGTTAAACTTTTGAAAAAATTATATGGTTTTAGTATTTTTTTCTTAATAATTTCTACCATTTTTTTTATTTTGTCAGTTATGTTCTGAGTATTATATGATTATTATTGTGTCATATTTATGAGTGGATATGGTCTATAACTAAAAAGAGCGTGTATCTTGATTCTTGAGTCTTAACATGACAATAATAATTGAAAAAAGGGGATATAGCAAATCAATATCAATAGTAATAAGTACGTCTATTAGGCTGAGGGGTGTGGGGCGCTAACCTGGGCGCGTGAGCCCCTCCGCTCGCGCCCCCAGGCGCTAACCCCACACCACCGGGGCGCGAACGGGGCGCGAGCGCGAGCCCCCAGGCAGGCGTGAGTGTGGTCGCGGGAGAAGAGAGAGGAAAAGCTGGTGGGCCCCGCCCAAAAGAGCCGTTGAGCTCCGATTTAAAAAAAAAAACATTAAAAACTCTATATAATACCCCAAAATCAACCCATTTCAACCATATCAAAACACAACTTCAATCTCCAAACTCATATATAATATCCCAAACTCCTATATAATACCCAAAAATGTCTGGAAATTGGTACCCGAACCTAGATTCAGATTATAGTTACGACGATTTATGGTCGTCACCAGACCAATCGATGTTTTATTCGGGGCCGCAAGAAACATCCGGCTTTCAACCATCCAACATACAACCGTCTCCTAACTTTGTTGTTCCAGAGACACAAGAATCACACGGTGATGCTACGGGAGCAAGAAGACGCGTCCACCGGAAAAAACAACTTGCAACGGACGGGCCGGGACCGGCTTCGACTCCGAGGACGAAACGGAAAACCACTCCGTGGTCATCGGATGAGAAGGAAGCCTTGTGTCGGGCTTGGATAGTCATTTCTGAGGATCGGCGTTGCGGTAATTGTTTTAACGTTTTTAAAAATGATTTTTAATAAAAAAGTTAAATAAAAAAGTTAACTGGAAATCTAATTTAATTATTCATTTTGCAGCCGACTACCAAAAAAGCAAGGTTTTTTGGACAAAGGTTAGGGAGACGTTCTATACGCTCGTTGGGAGTACAGAGCGAAACGCCGATATGATTTCGGGTCGGTGGTCCGAAATCAGAAAATTTGTCGGCTTGTTTACTAATATTTTCAACAGGAACGCCGGTCGTATGAGACCAAGTGGCAGTGATGATTTGGCGGTTTACAATTTCACTGTCGAAGAGTGGAGGCAGGAGTGTTTGCGGAGGTATGGGACGGTGAAGACGTGGGACGATTTAAAGTTGTGGGAGAGGTTGAAAAGGTGTTCCAAGTGGGTTGAGCTTGTGGCGCCGGACCATGATGCGGAAGTAGGGCCGAAACGGACTAAAACTAGTTCGTCTGGAGCGTATAGCACTTCCGCCGGGTCGAATTGCCGCGTTGGATTCGACCTAAACATTGCGGGGGAGGAAACGTCTTCACCGCCGAGGAGGCGGCCATTGGGACGGGACGCCAAGGGGAAAAAACCGGCTGAGGGGGGAGCCGTAAACATCGTCGATCTTGTTGAATCCCTCAATAAATTCAACAAAACCATGGAGGTGGTCTCTAATGACAAAAAGGAAAAAAGTCGAATGAGAGATTTGGACTTCCTTACAAGAGACTTCAGTAACCTAAATCCGGTCGATCAAATGCTGATGGAAAAGCAAAAGGAACGTATCCGAAAGAGGTTGATCGAAGAAGACCAAGCCGAAGAATAGGAATAATGTTTTTTTAGTACTTTTATTTTTATTTTATTTTTAGATATTAATGTGTTTTTTCATTAATGTGTGTTCTTTTTAATAATTTATGAGTTTTTTTAATAATACGTTTTTTGAATATATTTATAAAAAAATAAAAAAAAAATCCGCTGGAGCCCCTGCTGGAGCCCCTCCACACCAGGGCCAGGGGCTCCAGCGGGGGCTCCAACACCCACCTTATCCAGTTTCTCTCTCTGCCACACGTCACAATATTATTGACTGGAGCCCCCACTCGCGCCCCCCGTTAGAGCCCCCACACCCCTCAGCCTTAAAAATGTGCCTTATTTGATCAAAAGTGAGTGCTCCATTTCATAATTCATATGATGTTGGAATTCATTTGCCAATAATCTAATTATTGAGTATGAATTCTTGTTAAGTCCAACAACAAAAGAGCGGTCGAAAAATCGTTATATTAACGCCACATCAGATTCTAATTTCTTCTCAACACCAAACCTCCACAAACCTTATTAAAATTGTATATATAATATGTGTGTATATGTGTGTGTGTGAGAGAGAGAGACGGTGGGCCCACTTCCCTGCCTGTCTTCTCGTTTCCCCCCCACAAACTTCACCAAAAACGGCCCTCACAACACTACTGTTTGCCACCTCCTCGTCCATCCTTGCCACCTCACTCAAACGAACATCCGCAAACAAAGCGATGTGGATGCTCTAAGGTCATAGACTCAAAGTCATAATGTTTTATTATAAACTCTTGCATTAATCATAAATCTTGTTAAATATTCGTTAATTAAACATTTATTTTAAAGATTTGTTATAACTCACACACGTAAGATTTCATAATCAATGATATATTTTTACATTTTTTTTAATAGTTTAACACACCCTATTTATTATACCGATATCACACTAAACCTAAGTGTATACTAAAGAAGCTTTGCTTCTTACCACTAAAATACAATCCAAGTGGCTATTTTTACATTTTGTTAATTGTGTTTTAATAAATCATTTTAATGGACGCGTTAAAAAATTTATACGGTATTATCGTTTAAAATGTGTGAATTTTGTATTAGTCGGACTAGGTTTATAGGTTTATAAATAAGGACGAGTCATCAACGTGTGCACATGTCTAGATTAGTTCGTTTATTACTAAAGCCAAAGACAAACCAAATAATTTGGTTTTAGTCAACATTATATAACCAATTTATCTTTCTTAGACTCTTACAAAGATATATAATAAAATTAAAAGTTTTAAGGTAAATAATGTGCATAAATTAATGTTTATTATCACATCAATTATTAAAACATGCTAATTGTCACATGTCAATAACTTTTAAACACAACTATGTTTTGTTTTTAAACATCATACCTTAAAAAAACATTACTGAAAAATGAACAGTACAATGGCAAGTATAAAAGACACAATTACTTGAAAAACACTAAACCAAACTAGCTATTAAAATGAGCTATTTGGCCAAAATGCTACTGGAGAAGAGGATAAGTGTATCCAGTGAAACACTTCGTATCTACAAAACCGATCACCGTTAGTCTCGCTACAAGAAGGAGATTCTCCCCGTACCAACCTTCGGCATAAGAAACAGTAAAAGTAAGGATTTGAGAGTGAAGATGCATTTACCTTGACCGAAAACCTTCTCTTTGTAGTTGATGTTGGTAAGCGTCAGTATCATCGAGTGGGTCCTATTACGTTGAGAGTAACCGTTCTTGAGGATGGCATCGTTTTTTTGATTGTCCAAAACCTATCACACTGATTAGGTCATAGATCCTCTTCCATCGTGTGACAATCGGATTAGTTTTTGGCGATGATTTAATCCACAAGTTGAATTGTATTTGGTCATTATTGTGCTTGAGTCACCATATCTAGATTAAGCGGGTCTTATATATTAAAATCGATCATCGAGGCCAGGTTAATGGAAAAGACTATATCCTTTACATGCCCTATTGGTAAGACTTGGTTCGAGTCCTAGGCTGGTCTCTCCGGTTGCTAGTATTTGAACCAATTTGTACAATTCCTAAGCCGTTCTTACATAATCAGACCTGATCCGGACCTAAAATTTTGGTATTTGTATGCCCCAAGAAATTACCCTAGTGGTCCTTACATGTCTCTTCAATACTAAAGAGTAATATAATATATAATAACATGACATTTATTATTGTAAGTTTATTTTATATTATAATATAAACAGAGTATTACTTGATTGATTTCAATATAATATAATGTAATAAATTTAATATATAATGACATAAATATAAATATATCACACACGTTGGCCTCTTGACATGCCAGCTTTTAGCATTTATAGAAAGGTGGATCTCTATTACGTAGCGTTTGTTATGCAGTAATGACAGGCGGAATGAAAAGATTTATTACGTGAGAATGAAATAAGAGGTGTTTGGTTGCACAATGGAATGGAATCATCCATTACACATGAAATCTCATTCTATCAAAACCATTCCTTCTTACTCCCTTCTTTTTTTTCATTACATTCCTCCTTCAACCTACTTTCCCAACAACACCATCATCTAACAACAACCACCGCCACCACCACCACCATAGCCACTGCCATCATCTGACCACCACCGCCACCGTCACCACCACCACCTCCGCCGCCGCCACCGTCGCCATCACCACCTACACCACCACTACCTTACCACCCAAGCTACCACCGCCACCATCGTCGCCATAACCACAACAACCATTGTCACCGTCGCCACCCGACCATAACCGCCACCACCACTATCACTGTCTGGCCACCACCACTGTCATCACCATTCTACCACCGCCATCACTACTAATGCTACCATCGCTTGACCACCACCACCACAACCACCACCCCTGCCGTCTGACCGCCACCACCACCACCACCACCACTACCATAGCTACCACCATCATCTGACCACCACCGCCACTGTCACCACCACCACCACCGTCGCCGCCACCACCACCTGACCGCCACCGTCGCCATCACCACCACCACCACCTTACCACCCAAGCTACCACCGCCACCATCGTCGCCATAACCACAACAAACATTGTCACCGTCGCCACCCGACCATAACCGCCACCACCACTATCACTGCCTGGCCACCACCACCATCATCACCACCCTACCACCGCCATCACTACTAATGCTACCATCGCTTGACCCCCCCTGACCGCCACCACCACCACCACCACCGTCGCCACCCGCCACCACCATTTTCATCTCCAGAGCTACCACCACCGTCGTCATTTCAGTTTTTTTTTTTTGTAAAAAAATTATATATTTTGAGATAGGAATATTTTAATTAGTTCTATTTCATTCATAAAAAATTTTTCGGATACCAAACAACATAACGTAATTATTCATTTCATTTCCATATATTAACCAAACAAGACAAAGGAATGGTAATGATCCATTTCATTCCTTTGTCCATTCCATTCATTCTCCCATTCTATTCCTTTCAACCAAACATACCCTTATATTCTTTGGAGTATTAAAATAAAAACCAACGGTGTGTTCTTTTAGACTACACAACGTATGATGATTTCAAGGACAATTGATATTTGAGATTATCGATTTTGATTACAGCTTACGAAAGTGATAATTTCACCTACACTAATTAATATATATATATATATATATATATATATATATATATATTATAAGTATTAACAAATACATTGGTCAATTATGTCACATTAAATATAATATCGTATCATTCAAATGCAATAAACAACTCTTTAGTGTTTTAATACAAGAAATGGTAACTTGTTAATCATGATTAACTAGAGCATCAACCAAAGGGCTTATAGTTTAATGGTAGTGTTTGTTGGACGTGATTCTCTCTTGAACACATGGTGGTGTCCAGTTAGTTAAGTGAACCGGTTTCGAGTTATGGAAGTGGCCCAATTGGGTCATTTTATTAAGTCAAATAGGGATAAATTAAATGAGATGAATTTAACTAATGATAGCTAATTAGATTAGTAGATAAACATGCGAGTTTATCTATTATTGAATTAGGTGTTTGAGTCCATCTCTAATTTTACCGAGTAATGGTCTATATAACATGATTATAGTTACGAGTTTGTAATCAGTTTTAAGGTTATGTTTTGCTAGTTATACGATTGACAATTATTCAATTCAAATTCGTTGTTTTTCATTTTGGTGAGTTATATCAATTCAATCTTGAATGTGGTGGTAACTCCGGAACGTACTCACTGGTCTGTAAATATGGAAAGACCTAAGTTGATAGATCGGTCAAATTTGTTTAGTTTCCTAATTGTAATAGAATTATTATGCTAATGTCTTGGTCACCAAATGAGTTAGATATATAAATATGGGGGCTAGGGTAGAGACTATAAATGTTTGATCTACAGAGAATTATTGTAATGAGTTTTTAAGTCAATTTTCTCTTACTATTAAATTGTTTATTGATTATGTGCTTTGGCACCTTGAGTGTAAGATAAGGTGGAGTCTCTTATGGTTTTATATAAATCAGTCTTACTTGTTTTCGACTATTACTTATCATGGTAAACAATATCTATCAACTAGGCAGATAGGCATTAGTGAAACACGTTGTCTAAAATAGACCGGGAACCAGAAACACTGAACCTATAAAAACCGCATCTCTTTATTATTAAGAAATGAGTGAGAAATGATAGTTTAATAACGAATTAACGATAACAATATATAAATTATAAAGCATACTTGCTCTTAGGATTTTCAAAGGTTATATAACCCTATACATGTTGAAACCAGACAAAAAACTTTGTTTTACGATCTTGTTTATTTGGTGAAAAGTGCAAGGCCAAAATAATCAGATGTGCTCATGTGCCCATAAGCAGGTTTTTGTTGAAAAGAAGTAATAATTATTATATTATGATATTCTAAATATTTTATATAGATAACACCTTAGAAAACAAAGATATGATTAAAAGAAAATTAGTTAAACCCACATGTGACACGTGATTTATATTCAGGCTACTTAATTACCTCGTACTTTTAATCCACAATAGTCAAATTCATGGTACATTTTCACCCCATGTTTTTTTTAACTCTTATTGGATTGAACTATTCTTACAAATTCATATAAATGAAACTATAACTCAAAAAATAACCTAAAAACATATAATTCCATAATAATATATAATTCAAAATTCATTCGATTAAATAAAAAATAATACAAAAGCACTAGATTTTCAAATAATAATCCAAAAGGTTACTCGTTTTAATGTTATTCGCTATGTTAAATAATTAATAAAAATATGGGCCGCAAAATATCAACAATCTCTTTGGCTTAAACCCGGTATTCCAGAAAAAAAAACTGCTGGTTCAATGTTTTAGCAAACCGTCCAAAAATATCAGGCTCAAAATACCGGTCTGATATGCGAAACCATGTATTATTAGTTCAACCGGCCGATACAAACCGGTTTTTAAAACACTGTTTTCACCGAGTTAAGAGATTATAATCCCACTTCAACTCTACACTTTAGACTATGAGCTAGCAGCTCCTGTGGGGCCGATTTGAACGTTCACAATAATGACACGTTAATTGACGCATCACATTTTCATTTATCTTTAGAACATACATATTTTCCCTCTAACGTCACGTTAATTTATTTTAAAACACGCTCGTTTAAATAACAATTCAGGTTGTGTGTGAGAGGGATGACAACCATTTTTTTTGGATGCAGTTAAACGTGTATCTTGAGCCTTCTATAATAAAAGGTTTATGATGACCATGCTATAGTTATGGATGGAGAAGTTAGAAGACTATTCATTCTCTTTTTGGTTTTGTACTTTTAACACAAATATATCTTTTACACAAATATATAAATGGATTGTGTTCACTATGAATAGTTCGATACCAACTCTAAACCCCATTAATCCGCACACAATCCCAAGAGGGCTTTAATGTTTAATTTCTTGTAAGGTTTAATTGTATGCTGGTTACTTTTTTAATACCCTTAATTTATTCTGAGCCCATTATTTCAACACTAAGTCTCTCTTCTTTTTCTTCTTCCTCATAACGTATACGAATCTACGGTTTTTAATGTATTTGATTTTAATTGATAAACTTGTCAATGTGAACCCATGAGCATTAATAAATTGTACATTGTACGATTATCAACGTTTAAATGATTGTTGACTCGACAAATTATGAGATTATTGATGGAAGTAGAAACTCGACAAATTTCATCATTAAAGTTAAAACCCTAAACTTTTTTTTTGAATGGTCAACAAACATAGAATGCCTAGATACTCAACTTAAACAAGATAAAAGATAATAAAAACATAGATGATATTGTTTAATATTTTATAAAAATATATGATATTTATTAAATTTTCAAGGGTACTATATGAAATTTAATGCAACCCCTAGGTTCGGTTCGGAAAATATCTTTCTGAGCAACAATTTAAAAACATGCCTAATTTTTTTTTATCACGATTTATACGGGACCAATTAAAATTAATGAGATTGAAAAAGAAATAGAAAAAATTTCAACTATAGGTTAACTAATATCTATAGGCTAATTGCTATTTGATAGGTTATTTAACATTTCTAGGTATGTTACAATTCAATTATACGTTTATCAAGGTTTAAAGTTTCCTTATGTTATCTTTTCTTATTCTTTGTGATGGTTATAAATTTAAAAATATTACTTTCTATTATTTTAATATTTATTTAACCTTTTTAAATGGCGAACTTAATGCCAACGAGCTTTCGTTTTATTGGCATTGGCATTAAGCTCAAGTTCGTAAGTCTCTACTGGCCTTTGGGATGGAGACCCTAAATCTTAAATTTGAATATGATTTAAACCGAGTTTTATCGCAGTGGGTCTTCAGACCCTAGTTACTTTAGTTCTCTAGTTCACCCAAGTAGTTTGTGTTGTACGTATACTTGAAAAACACTAGGTATTGATAGGTATTATTGTAACCTTTCATACTAATTTAATTAATAAACTTGAGTTTTATGAACTTCAAATATGCATTGTGCTCATGGTTGTAGATATCATGCCCAGACGCTGATTAATCACTCGTCCTACCCTAACTACTAGTCGCCGATTAATCGCTATTTATTCAAAATCAATCAAAATTGAAAAAATACACATTAAATTTGATAACACATATTTGAAAACATACATTTAAATTTCAATTCAATCAATCCTTGTAAATCCCAATAAATCGTTAGTTACCCCATTGCCCGACTAGTGACTAGGAGCTCTACAACACTGTAAATATGCTAAAATGAACTTTTTTATTTTGTAACAAAACAAATTATTTGGTTAACTATACTAAAATTGGCCAACGTCACGTTAATGCATGGGATAAGACAAATTGTAGATTCTAATGAAATGGCCGTCAAGGTTAAAATAGATTCTAATCGAACATGATTCTTTATAATATTATACATGGTGTATACGATGCTAACAAATATGTAGTAAACAAATAGCTTTTGACTCCCCTTGGCCTTGTTTGATTTTTTAAACATGTTGACATAACGATGTAAACAAAGATTAAGACAAGCTTAAACATCTAATTCAATATAGAGGACTAGGAGAAGATGACAACTTTAAAAGAATGAGCATCATTTCTTGAACATATAATTTGAGGTGCACGGACTGTTGATTGTGGAAGACGGTTTGTAGGATAAAAAATGAACGACTATGACTAGTCATGTGTGAAGAAAGAGAGGTCACTTGTTCGTGGGACGGGGGGTGGGCAAGCTGACTTAAAGGCACCCGTGACCTTATAGGTTTTATGTTTCAAGAATTACTGCTAATATCTTGTGTTTGAATAACTACAACCTTCAACTCAAATGTTTTTAGGGTATGTAAATATAGTTCGCATCTATTATTATCATTAAGCCCATGCGTTATACTCCTCACGCACCCCACCTCACTGAAGGCTGACATGTTACACGCCGTCTATTAAAGAGTTGCTGAGTGGTGCCCCGTCACGTTGAAGCCCCCACTCTTCACTCACCAATTTTTTTGTCTCTTAGCTTGTAAAATTTTATTTCAAAAAAGAAAATTCCAACTTCATACGTCTTTTATCTTTTGTAACTTGAATCAATGAAAGAAAATGTCACCTTATAATTAAGATAAGATAGCAAAGCATAGGTTAATAAGATAGCAAATCATAAGTTAATGGATTTGATATAAAGATATGTAAATTATTTTATTAAGATGAATTATACATATTATATTGGTATTTGAAATTATGTATTAATAAGTTATATTATAATAACTTACAAACTATCAAAAAATACATATATTAAAGTAATGATACAGAGTGGTGAGATAAGTATTTTGACAACCGAGAGTCCCGACGGGTGTAAAAAAACACTCAGCCTAGATAAATTGTCAATTATCATCAAACTGATAGATGCCACAAGTAACCTTTACAACCAATCACTCAATAGTCAAATTTAGGATGGGGTTAAACGTGTTTGAAGAAGGTAATTGATGAATGAGAATAACACTTAGCGCAACTGGTTAGGAGCAGTGTTGTAAAATCTTTAGTTATTAATTAGGTGATAAGATGGGGACTATGTTTACATGCTTGAAGGTATTTTTTGGTGTGAATATTTTAGTAATACTTTTAATAAACCAAGTGACAAATTATTTACATGTTAGAGAGCAAACTTATAGTTTAAAAAAGATAAAAATGCTCATTTCCCCTATGTAAACATTTTCGCATTGAGTGGTCGTAAGTGAAAACAAATAGTGAAAAGGATAGATAAATTTGATGAGTTATCTAATGGTATTAGTGAAAACAAAGTTTAATTCTCTTTAAATATTTAGGTGTATTTTAGGTGGTGTAGATTTAAAGATTGTGTGTTACCGTTCTAACAAAACTTATCAAACTTTAACATGTGTTTAAAAAAATCAAAGCAATTGGCATTCTAGTTTAATGGCATGAGAGTGACAATTAAGATTTGAGATTTTATGGTCTTAGGTTCGAAACTGATTCAATGGTGTTTCCACATAATTGTCGGTTTTATTTTTGATGGTGTTTTTGGATGAGTTAGACCTGGAGCGTCAAAATCAGTATGGAAGGTTGTTCCGTTTCAAAAAGGGGACTTGGAGATTGTTCCAAATAGATGTACACAAACCTGTTTAAAAATCAAAACCGGTTTGGTTTGGTAAACAAAAGTCGAAACCGTCTTATGATTGGTTTCGGTTCGGATCGAAACAGGTTTCTTGACCATGTTACGATCTTTTTCGTTCAGGTTTGCCCGGTTTTGGTTCGGTTAACTGGTTTGAAACCATTTTTGGTGGCGAAATTAAATTACAAACCTGTTCCGAACCTACGGTTTCAATTCTAAGCTGGTTTCTCCATAATCGGTTTTAAACTAATTCGGTTTCAGTTTAATTTTCAGATCAGTTTAGTTAACCGGTTTATTTGCCCAAAGGTTGTTCCATACAAAATTAAGAAAAACAAAAAAAGAGTGAAAACATTTGACGACCTTCCATATTGAGTTTTCTATTAGGCTGAGGGGTGTGGGGGGCTCTAACGGGGGCGCGAGTGGGGGCTCCAGCCAATAATATTGTGACGTGTGGCAGAGAGAGAAACTGGATAAGGGGGGTGTTGGAGCCCCCGCTGGAGCCCCTGGCCCTGGTGTGGAGGGGCTCCAGCGGATTTTTTTTTTATTTTTTTATAAATATATTCAAAAAAACGTATTATTAAAAAAACTCATAAATTATTTAAAAAAACACACATTTTTTTTAAAATTCAAATTACAAAAAAAAACATACTAAAAATTAAACAAACAATAATACTTAATAATAACACTAATCTAATACAAGATCATCGGGTCGCCTCGCCCACAAATGTTCAACCAACTCATGTCGAAGATCCCCGTGTATCTCACGGCTCTTGATATTTGCTATGTTATGAAGTCTTTGTTGATCACTGATTGTGGACGGTTGTGGCGGAATGTCACCTTGGTAGTTTTGGCAGATAGCTTTGCCCTCGTCTTCTAACGTCATGTTGTGTATGATCAGACACGTGTAGACGACGTCCGTTATCCTCTCCCGAGTCCAATAACGTATCGGGTTCGCCAGAACATAATATTGTTTTTTTATAGCTCCAAAAGCTTTTTCAATATCTTTTCTAGCAGACTCTTGCTTCTTCGTAAAATACTTCCGTTTGTCGACGATTGGATCTGTAAAAGCTTGAACTAACAAAGCCATTCGTTGTAAATACCATCGACCAGATAGTACCCGTACTTGAAGAGTTCTCCATTTGCAACAAAAGATTGAGGTGGTTCAACCCCGTCGATAAGGTCGTTGATCAAA
The DNA here is from genome assembly GCF_021521415.1 of Bidens hawaiensis. Taxonomy (NCBI): domain Eukaryota; kingdom Viridiplantae; phylum Streptophyta; class Magnoliopsida; order Asterales; family Asteraceae; genus Bidens; species Bidens hawaiensis. The sequence goes on from NW_027505862.1 coordinate 152,740, forward strand.
TTTGACTGATCGATAACATTAAGGTCGTTATTTGACCCAGCAACACCAAAAAAAGCATGCCAAAACCAAAGATCCTGTGACACCGCCGCCTCAAGTATAAGGGTCGGTCCTTCATGATCACCACGGTGGAACTGACCTCGCCAGGCCGTTGGACACATAGCCCATCCAACATGCGTACAATCGATGCTACCTAGCATCCCAGGAAAACCATGTTTTTCTGCGTGCACCTCATATATGCGTTGGATGTCATACATTGTAGGTTTACGCAGATATCTCCGAGCGTAAGTCGATATGACTCCTACGTGTAATATATATTACAAAATGTAATAAATATTTAATAAAAAGTAAAATTAATGTTTTTTACCTTGGCAGAAAAAATGAAGGGATTCACGTGCAACCCTTTTCGACATCTGTAAATACTCATCCAAAGCGTCCGACGAGATGCCGTACGCTAATTGACGGATAGCAGCCGTGCATTTTTGAAGAGGGGTAAAACCGGGGAGACCCCTAGCATCCTCCCTTTGTTGAAAAAAGGGATACCGTGCCTCTAAATCACTTGCTATACGCATGAACAATTGTCTGCTCATTCGGAAACGAGTTCGAAAATCCGACTCCCCATATACCGGTTGAGGGCTAAAATAATGCCTAAACAAAGTATCGTTAGCACCCGATCGATCACGATCACGAGGTGGTGCTCTAACCCTCGGGAGTCGAGGTTGATGGGCTTGATTTTGCAAGAGATCGACCACGGTTGCGGTCAAAACTCCCCCTACATGAAGAAGCAAATCATCCTCTTCGGAGGAGTCGGAATCAGACGAGTACGACGACATTATTTTTAAAAAAAAAATTGGGAAGATGGGTTGATTTTGGGTTTTATTTTGAAGTTGTGGTGATTGATATGGGTGAAATGAGGTATTTTATAGATGAAATGGGGTATTATTTAGGTAAAAAATATTTTTTTTTAATTTCTCACTTCCCAACGGCTCTTTCTCTCTCTTCTCCCGCGACCAGGCTCACGCCTGCCTGGATTTCCGCGCTCGCGCCCCGCTCGCGCCCCGGTGGTGTGGGGTTAGCGCCCCGAGGCGCGAGCGGAGGGCTCTCGCGCCCAAGTTAGCGCCCCACACCCCTCAGCCTTAAAGGTAATAGTGTAATACAATCCAAAAACATAGAAAGACTCACCACGAATATGTAATCATTATTTCCTTGAATAATTAAAATTATTTTGTTTCTAGTAATAAATACATTACACCAAGTTTAATGTTATTTTATTTTTTTCCTTACACCATGTGTAAGCTACTTTTGTTTTTCCTACTTACTATTATAGCATGCCAAAAAACAAAATTATGATGTATTAATTGTGCAATTTATGAAAGTATGTTATGTTTGAGAAACACGTACTAAAGTATGTTGCATTATGGACTTCTGTAGATTACATCAGTCGACAAACAATTAAACATGAAAGCAAGTTGACATACAAATGGCTTATCCAATTTAAAGTTCAACATTGGTCCGGTTGAGGCCAGTTTCCAATCAAACTGGTTAGACAAAACTTCAAACTATTTTGTACTTTTAGTTCTTAACCACCGTCTCATTTAATACCTAAGATAAGGGTGTGCATGGTTTGGTAATTAGTCTCTATCAATTAAGCGTTAGCCTTTTGATTATATGGTTCGGTTTATTTGGTTTTCGGTTAGGTTAATTTCTGTTAATGACCAAATCGAATTTGGGCTAAATTTTTACTTAGAAATACATGAAATGAATGTGTAAATACATTAAATGAAAGTATAAAAGCTAGAAATTTATGAAAATATGAATGATTCGATTCGATTAATTTCGGTTAACCGAGAATACAAAAATAACCGATAAACGATTTTAATTAATTTCGCTTTCGGTTAATTTCGGTTCAACTTCGTTGGTTTTCGGTTCGGTTATTACTCACCCATGCTCAACATTCCATTTTTTATTGTAAATTTTACATTATGTTAAATGTTGCAAATCAATATTAAAATTTCAGAGTATTCCTAAATTATCTTTTAAAATAGTTATATATATAAGTTAAACGAATTTCAAAATTGGTTCAATCAGTCTGACCAGTAAAATGATTGTTTAGTTAACCGGTCGCGTACACAAATTATAAATTTTCTATTTCAAAATTCACAATATGTTAATATTGCAAATCAATATTAAAATATCAAACTATTCCTATATTATGTTTTAGAAAAGGTATACATAAGTTAAACAAATTTCAAAATCAGTTCAATTAATCTGACCAGTAAACAAGTAAAACGTCTGTTTAGTTAACCGCTCCGGTAAACAAAATATTAATTATTATTATTATTATAATAATAATATTATTACTTAGATTAGGCTCTTATATAAGGCCATCACATGTATCTTGGAAAGATGGAGAGAGAGTATCAAAGGAGAGGCCAGGAAATTTTCAAAAATCCACAGAAATCACAAACAGGCTAAGCTCCCATCACACTCTTATCCTCCTCCTATCTTCTTCCTTATATATCCTCAACACTTCAACCTATTCTTCACTTATTTATTTTTCTTCCTCAAATGCCTTCTTCTATCTTCCATTAATTCAAAACCTCATTTCCTTCATTAATAACATTATTATTATATAATCCATGGCTCCAAGGTCTAGCAAAGGCAAAGGCAACAAAACCAAATCTGACAAGAAGAAGAAAGAAGAAAAAGGTCTTGTACACTTGTTACATGGTTTTAATTTCCTTAGTTTCCTTATCTTCTCCGAAACCTTATAGTTGTCAAAAAAACATAACATGTTTTGTTCTTTATATCTTTGCAGTTGTTCCTGGTGTACTTGACATAACAATCATTACTCCTTATGAAAGTCAAGTTATACTCAAGGTATTATTTTATTAATTATTATCCAATTGCAACAGAGAGACATGTAAACGAGCAACAATAATAGCTTGAATTTAACTTTGTTTGTAACGAAAATGCAGGGTGTTTCGACCGATAAAATACTCGACGTTAAGAAATTATTAGATGTTCATGTTGATACATGTCATCTTACAAACTACTCACTCTCCCATGAGGTTAGATTATCAATTTGCTATGTTATTTATTTTAAAGTTAATTAATTAGGAAACAATGAATATAGTGTTGTAATATTATTATTATTGAAAATGGTTGGAATTGAATAGGTTAAAGGAGCAAAATTGAATGACAAATTGGATTTGGTTACTTTGAAGCCAATTTTGTTGAAGATGGTTGAAGGTAGGTTGTTTTTTCCACCAATATTTTACAAAACTACAAACAATAAATCATCCAATAACATGATTTAATCATGTGTACTTACATAGTTACATGTATTTGTGTATAAATACTCGGGTGAAAACTGTTGTTGTCGTATTTAGTATTTACGTACTATTTACGTACAAGTTATCGTTACAACGTAGTTATTGTTTAATCTTATTTTGTTTAAAACATTTTTTAAACTTGTTAAAAGTTTATTTAAAAAACCCAAGAAATGGAGTATTCAACTTTAAAAACTTTTTTAGTTTAAAACAGAAAACGTTAAACACAATTATGTACTTAATACTATTTATTTATTTTTAATTATTATTATTTGTTGTATTATACACTTAACGAAGTTCCCAAGTGCAAGATGTCAAGATGACAACATTATCATGTACGCCAATGCCGTACTCTAAGGCATCTTTTTCAATGAATTGTATAAATTTAAATATTAATCAATTAAATTATAGACTTAAAACCTTGGTAAAAATGTTGGCATACTAAAATAGTAAAATCCGTTATATTTTTTAGTTTTTCAAAACACATGGCTATAAAAAATTAAAAACAATATAATACTTTGAAAATATAGGCAAGTTTTATGATATAGCTAAAATCACGCGTACTTGCATTAAAATATATTTTAAAAAAATTATTGAATTGTAGTCTAAATTAATAGACTTGAAATTAGAAAAAGAAAACGTGGTTAGTTGGTAGCTAATAATTTTTTTAAGTAAAAGAGTACTTATTAATTCAATTTTTATTTTCATCAGATTTCCATAAAAGTATACTTGTCCTTTTGTGTAGCATGATGAGTAGCATCTTTTTCCAGTCTCATTCTGTGGCCTAAATTATACCTCCACAATATTCATTTTTTAAATATTTTTTTATGAATTTAAATAAGTTAAAATGATTCTTAATTGTATTTTGTTTTTATGTTTTTTTATGAATTTAACTAAGTTAAAATGATTCTTAAATGTATTTTGTTTTTATGGATTATTCAAAATCAATATGAGCATACCAAAACTGGTAAACATGTTACTACTATTTATTATCTGTACTGTACATGAAAATTATTGAGTAGAGGCTGTATTTTAGATGTACATTTTATTTCACATATCTAATTGTATTTATAAAAAGTGATTTGATTCGTATATTTTTAGAAAAGAAATTGAATATTAGGAGTTTGTATGGTTTGGTTTCAATTGATTTTGAGCTAAAATCAAGCACGATACTTTGGATTTTGAATTTTTGAAAACCGCTTGATTTTTTATTTTTTTCCAGTTATGCCATTTTAGCTTGAAAACTTTGGGAAAAATTTTTGACACAAACCGTTGAATTTGGGCCTAAAATATTTTGTTAATTAATAACTAATTGATTAATAGATGTTAATACACTTTAATATTTGAGATATTTATTAACTTTTTATAAACTACTTAAAAATAGAAAATAACAAATAAAAATCTATAACCTCGGTTCAATATAGTAATTTCCGGTTTTTTATCACTTGCAAAACCAAAACCAAGACCGAACCACGTGCCCATCTTTTACAAAACACAACATCAAACCATCAGTTTTTAATTTCTCATTCCAATTTAATTTTTTACCAGTTTGATTCGTTTAAGTATTTACAAAACTGCCACTGACGTTACTTTTTCGCAGAGGTCTACACCGACGAATCCCACGTGGTGTCGCACGTGCGGAGGCTATTAGACATCATAGCCAGCACAACCCGGTTCACAAAGCCTAAACCCGCCGGAGAATCACGGTCCAAAAAATCACGATCTCAAAATGCTAGACCGGTGTCTCCTCCATCTGACGGTCCAGAAACCGTTGAAAACGGCGGTTCATCTGAACCGGAGTCAACAACTCCGACTGAACCGGAGAATCTCGATATGGCAGCTATTCAACCGGTTCCGAAACTATCCGACTTTCACGAGTTCTTCTCGTTTTCGAATTTAACTCCGCCTATATTACGTAAGCCGTATATATATAAATGTTTAGTTATATATCATATATAAATGTTTAATTGATTTGAGTTGTTGTGTTTCGGTTATTAGAGTTGAAACGAGTTGATCGGCAGGATGCTCAGGAAGGCGATTACTTCGAAATGCAGGTTCGTTTGTTCGGCTTGAAGTTCGTTTATGTTCGTTTAATTAAATGAACGTGAACACATGCTTTGTTCGTGACGTTAGTTTTAATATTATTGTATATTATATGTTACGGGGAAAGTTAATGTACAAATTAAAAAAATGTAAACAAAAATGAATGTTCAACAAACGAACAAATATAAAACATTAAGTACACATTATAATATATAGTGTTTGGATTAAATACAAATTAAATTAACGTGCTAACTGTACGAACCAAGTAGTGCAATTATATATACAACTTATAGTTTAGTGTAATTACATCATAGTGTGATTACACTATGATGTAATTACAATAATTAGATTATGTTGTATATATAATTACACTACTTGATTCGCACAGTTAACACGTTAATTTAATTTGTATTTGATCCAAACGCTATATATTATAATATGTACTTGTTTTATATTTGTTCATTTGTGTTTGTTTACGTTTGTTCATAATATGTTCGTTTATGTTTGTGAACTGTTTGTTTAGATTTAGATTTTTAACGAACGAACATGAACATGTTCATTTTTTAAACGGGCGAACATGAAGGTAAATATTTGTTCGATTAACTGTTCGTGTTCGTTGAAAGTTAAAATACGTACACGAACACGTTCATTTTTTAAACGACATGACCACTAGTGTTTGTTCGATTAACTGTTCGTGCTCGTCAAAAGTTAAAAAATAAACATGAACATCTTCGTTTTTTAAACGAGCGGACATGAACACAAACATCTGTTCGGTTAATTGTTCGTTTTCATTGAAAGTTAAAAAACGAACACGAACATGCTCGTGTTCGTTTAAAGTGAAATGAACTTGTTCGTTTACAGGTAGCGATAAATTGCGATCATGACTCAAGTATCAGGTTTATTTTTTCATATTATTATTCAAAGTAGTTTGACAGATGATGATATCATTTGGATATGCAGATTAAAATATGCAATGGGAAGGTGTTTCAAGTAGTTGCATCCACAAAGGGCTTTTACACCTTGGGAAAGCAGTTTTTGCAAAGCCATTCTCTAGTGGATCTTCTTCAACAGCTTAGCCAAGCTTTTGCTAATGTCAGTATATAATTTCCTTAGTTCATTTCCAAAAGTGTGCATTATCGAAATCAGCCGAACATAATATTAAGTTATTAACTGTAAAGTTGTATTTTTGCAGGCATATGCATCATTGATGAAAGCGTATGTAGAACATAATAAGGTAAACTTATATGCTTGATAAACATTATACTGGTTGATGACATAATACTATAATAGTGTAATGACTAGTGAGAAACTTGCATTATGATATATCAGTTTGGTAATCTTCCATATGGTTTTCGGGCGAACACTTGGCTAGTTCCACCAACGATTCTAGACTCGGGATCAAACTTCCAGACACTTCCAACAGAAGACGAGAACTGGGGCGGGAACGGTGGAGGCCAAGGGCGAAACGGTCAACATGACCGTCGTGCATGGGCCACAGAGTTTGCGATATTAGCCAGCCTTCCATGCAAAACCGAGGAAGAAAGGGTCGTTCGTGACCGAAAGGCGTTCTTGCTTCATAGTTTGTTTGTTGATGTATCGATATTTAAAGCTGTTGCAGCCATACGCAAAGTCAAAGATTCTGTTGCAGATTCTAACAGTTGTCCGGGATCGGTCGTGTGTGAGGAACGCGTGGGGGACTTGCTTGTTACCGTGAGGCGAGATGCAGCTGATGCAAGCTTGAAATCAGAAGTTAAGGTTATCGGGATTGGATCGGCTGGCATGTCGTCTGAGGAAATTGCTTTAAGGAATTTGCTTAAAGGAGTAACTGCAGATGAGAGTGCAGTTGTCCATGTAAGTATGCATTGATCCATCTGATTCAGTTGACTTTTGCTGTAAGAAAATTAAAAGAAAAATCTAAATAAATGCTAGGGGCGTGCGTGGTGCGGTTCGGTGCGGTTTTTGGCTAAAACCAAACCGAAAACCAAAACTTCGGTTTTTGGAGTTTTTGAAACCGTTTGGTTTCGGTTTCTTCGGTTTTTGTTTTGGTTTCGGTTCGGTTTTGGTTTTTTCGGTTTTCGCCATTTGAGCTTTGAAATTTTAGGCCGAAAAAAAAGTTGGCAAAAAATAATGAATTTAGGTATAAATAACTTTCTTAATTGTAAAATAATAGACTATTATACATTTGATAAAAAAAAAATTGGAGTTACATATTTATTAAATTCTTATAAATTACTTAATATAAAATATAAAAAAACAAAAATTGGTTCGATTCGGTTTTTATTACATGTAAAACCAAAACCGAACCGTTATTGCGGTTTTTACAATTACATAAAACCAAACCGTCGGTTTTTGTTTCGGTTTGGATTTTACATTTTTTTCGGTTTCTTGCACACCCCTAATAAATGCAGTCAACTTTTGCAGGACACTAACTCGATGAGTACAGTATTCGTAAGACATTGTGGATATACAGCAACCGTAAAGATTGTTGGTGACATAAAAAAGTCAAAGTTCATGTCACAAGATATTATGATTGATGATCAACCTGAAGGTGGAGCCAATGCCCTTAACATTAATAGGTATGTTGCATGATCAACCTGTAATAAATAAGTTCACCATATTCAAAAACTTTTATTTATTCTGATTTTCTAAATTCGTCATATTTCGTATCGGTGTTACAGCTTGAGAGCTCTACTTCCGAACGTTAGAGACGTGGAGTTACCAGAATCTGATCAGGGAAATTTTGAATCTTTAAGGAGTCAGGTTAGACGAGTAATAAACAAAAGTTTGACCAACTTGGAAAAGTCAACAGATTCTGTGCAGCCTATTAGATGGGAACTGGGCTCTTGTTGGGTTCAGCATTTGCAAAAGCAAGAAGATAACACAGAAAAAACAAATGAAAATAAAGCCGAAACGGTGGTTAAAGGTTTAGGCAAACAGTTTAAAATGCTGAAAAAGCGAGAGAAGAAGCAAAGCGACGTTGAATGCTCAGACGATACAGAAGAAAGCAGTTTAAGTCAAGAAAACACGATGGGAGAACCGGATAGCCAAGAGTCAAACGTTGACTCCGAGTTGAAGACATTGGTTTCGGAAGAAGCGTTCTTACGGTTAAAAGAAAGTGGAACTGGTCTTCACTTGAAGGTTTATTAATTATTAATCTTTTCTATAAAAAGTTAACAAGCATGTAGTTTACGACTTTACGTGTTTACAATGATTAGAAAGGCTAATTATTTTTTTTATGTAACAGTCGAAAGACGAGCTTATTGAGATGGCACACAGTTACTATGATGAAGTTGCATTGCCTAAACTGGTACTATTCGTGTAAAGAATGAGTTTTATTCATAAGGGCATTATCGTAATTAGGGGTGTGCATGGTGCGGTTCGGTGCGGTTTTGGGCTAAAACCGAACCGAAATCCAAACTTTTGGTTTTTTTCAGTTTTTCTACTCGTATTTTGGGCCAAAAAAGTTTGACCCAAGATATTGTATTGGGCTTAATATTTTTTTATAAAAAAAATAATGATTAATAAAATATTGTTTATTTGTGCATAGAGTACTAAGAGCTCAAAAAGATGCCTACATTCAAAATTATAAATAAAATGTCATAAATCAATAGCAAACGTTAAATATATAAAAAAATATTCAAGTGGATTAAACATAAACGATTCAACCAAAAAGTAATTCAATATAAACGATACACATTTAATAGAGTAGTATTATTTGTTATTATTATCATTATTAATCACATGAAGAATTAAACAAATAGTTATAGGTCGGTTCGGTTCCTTTATTACGTTTTTTCAATTTTTTTGGTTATTTCGGTTCGGCTTGGTTCGGTTTTTTCGGTTATTCACAAAACCACACCAAAACCAATATTGCGGTTTTTAATAAAACTCAAAACCGAACCGTCGGTTTCTAATTCGGTTTGGTTTTTTCGATTTGTTTTTTTTTTGTTTTTTCGGAGCACACCCCTAATCGTAATTTCGGCATACTAAGAAATTTGGTCTTTTTTTAGGTAACAGACTTTGGCTCACTCGAACTTTCTCCAGTCGACGGGCGCACACTCACTGATTTCATGCATTTACGAGGCTTGCAAATGCGCTCATTGGGACGTGTGGTTGAGCTTGCTGAGAAACTTCCACATATACGATCCTTATGTATTCATGAAATGGTCACACGTGCTTTTAAGCATATACTCGAAGCTGTTATCGCTTCTGTCGAAAACTTTGCTGACTTGTCAGCAACGATAGTCTCAACGTTAAATTTCTTGTTTGGGGCGTGGACAACGGATAATAAAAGTCAAGAATTTGTTGAAGATCAAAGTCTTAAGTTACAATGGTTGCAATCTTTTCTAGCTAAAAGATATGATTGGAAGATAAAAGATGAATACCTGCACTTACGGAAGTTGTCTGTTCTCAGAGGATTGTGTCACAAGGTACCGCTTTTTTCGTCATTTCCATTTGTTTTCGCCTTTGTTAAAATTTATATGCTCATAACTTCCGCCTCGTCGTCCAGGTTGGATTAGAATTGGTTGCACGAGACTTTGATATGGATAGTCCAAATCCGTTTAGGAGTTCTGATATTATCAGCATGGTTCCCGTATGCAAGGTATCTCTCAAACATGTCGGACACGACACGATAAGACACGATGACCTGTTGTACTAAACACGACACGATAACTAATCGTGTCATTTTTTCCAAACACGAACACGAACCTGTTTAGTAACAGGTTAACATGTTAAGACCTGTTAAGGGACCTGTTTAAACATACAATGAATAATACATGTGTAATGAAACAAAAATTATCAAAACAAACATAAAATTCTTAATTAATACATAATCCATAACATATGTGAAACAAAAAACCACAAATTGATAGCATACTCGAAACAAAAAATCATAGAAGCAAGTCACAACATCCATTAAATATATAACAGCGGGTTCTAACAGGCATTAGTGAAATGTCGTATTTAAATTTGACTTTAGGTTTAGGACTTTAGGAGTGCATATTTATTTATTTATTTTAAATTAAAAATCTACACAACAGGTCTTTAACCTGTTAAGACACAAATTTTAACATGTCTTAAACATGTCGACATGTTTAAAACACGAAACCTGTTAAGCTCAAACCCAAACCTGTTAAAACCCGTGTCGTGTCGTGTCGTGTTAACAGGTCCGTGTCATAAACTGACAGCCCTACAAAACCTTAGTATTGTACTAATGTTTATATATATATATATATGTAACAGCATGTAATGTGTTCATCTGCTGATGGGAGGACACTACTGGAGTCATCCAAGATTGCGTTGGATAAGGGAAAATTAGAAGATGCAGTTAACTATGGAACCAAGGTAACATTTGTGTCATGAAAAGAAATTAAAAAAGTTTCATTTATTGAAAAAAAAAAGAATTCGCTAACGCATGTGCGTGTTATGTTAAAGGCACTTGCAAAGATGATAGCTGTATGTGGTCCTTATCACCGAACCACTGCTAGCGCGTACAGTCTTCTTGCAGTAGTTCTTTACCACACTGGTGACTTTAATCAGGTGACACATTTGTTCTTTGATGGCATTTAAGAAATTAAGAGCTTATAAGTTATAAAGTATAATCTTAAATTTTTAATGATTTTGTTCAATATATACATTTTTACACAGGCGACCAATTATCAACAACGGGCTTTGGATATAAACGAGAGAGAACTTGGGCTTGACCATCCTGACACAATGAAAAGTTACGGGGATCTTTCGGTTTTTTACTATCGGCTCCAGCACATTGAACTGGCACTCAAGTAAGTAGAACTCGTTTATTTGTTTATTTTACTAAAAAGGTTTTATTGGCTTTCTACTCATTTGTGTTTTGTAATATAATTTTACAGATACGTGAACCGTGCTTTGTACCTTTTGTATTTTACATGCGGACTCTCTCATCCTAACACGGCTGCAACGTATATTAATGTTGCTATGATGGAAGAGGGGATGGGAAATGTCCATTTTGCCCTCAGATACCTTCATGAAGCCTTAAAATGTAACCAAAGATTACTAGGAGCCGATCATATACAGGTCTCTCTCTCTCTCTATATATATATATATATATATGGATTGGGATCATGTGAGAACTATTTTGAAATTGAGAACTTTGAGAACCATTTTGGACCACAAAAAACCCAAAAATAAAAAAATCATAAAACAAAAAAAAAAAACGCAAAAATAAAAAAAGTAGAAAAACCAAAATTCTTATTTATCATCCCGGTTTCATAAAAAAAAATAAATAAAAAACGTCTCGGTTTAGCTAAATTAGACATATATGTATAATATGTACATACATGTTTTTTATACACATATGTACCATTTAAGGTAAATGATAATGTGCATATGTGTACATTACCTAACTAGAGATTAAATGAAATTATACAATGTGTATAATACGAAGTTTTTTTATGAAACCGGAATGAAATATCAGAATTTTGGTTTTTTTTACTTTTTTAAAGTTTTTGTTTTTTTTTGTTTTATAATTTTTTTAAATATTTTTTTAGAGCTTTTTTTAGTGGTCCAAAATGATTCTCAAAGTCCAAAATAAATCTGTCACACACCCACACACACTAGGAATGCGTTTGACTAAATGCATTGACTTATAATATCACAGACTGCTGCTAGTTACCATGCAATAGCTATAGCTTTATCACTGATGGAAGCTTATTCACTAAGTGTGCAACATGAGCAAACGACATTACAAATTCTTCAAGCGAAATTAGGATTAGAGGACCTTCGTACTCAGGTGAGGACAACACGATGAATTACCCGACAATATTTATATATTTTACTTTAATATTTACACGATAAAGACTTATATTCCCATTAAACACAGGACGCTGCTGCATGGCTTGAATATTTTGAATCAAAAGCTTTGGAACAACAAGAAGCAGCGAGAAACGGAACTCCAAAACCAGATGCATCTATTGCCAGCAAGGGTCACCTTAGGTATTAATATGGTATATGAATATATGTCTATATGTTATATCCAATTTACTTTATCAAATTATATAAAATTATAGACCAACATATTTTAACTTTATTCTTGCAGCGTATCCGATCTTCTTGATTTCATAAGTCCAGATCAGGACTCCAAGGGCGGAGATTCACAGAGGAAACGCCGTGCAAAGGTAGTTAAATATCATATCGTAATAAGTAATAAATAAGCCGATACTTTAGTTTAACCTTTTAAATTAATCGACTATTAGGCATCACCAGTTGGTGAAAAGTCTCATGAACTACCAACCGATGCACGGAACGTTAACACCGTTGAAACCACCGTAACAAAATCAGAATCTACATTCCATGAAAAAGAAGTGGTTCTCGAAAAGGTGGTGAAGGGGTATAATAGTCATAACACTACTAAACACGAAAAAGTAGTCACGGAAGAAGTTCAAGAAACAATCTCGGACGAGGGATGGCAAGAAGCTAACCCGAAGGTGCGGTCAGGACCCGGTGGTCCCAAAAAGTTTAACCGAAGGCGACCCGAGCTGGCCCGGTTACACATTAACGGTTCTGAAAAAACTAATAAAGGCCAGAAAGTAATAACACCAACACCAAGATCGAGTTCGACTGAGTTGACTCAGTCAAAGCAGTCAAAGTCAGTTTCAAGAATCTCTCCTAAGGTTTCACCAATGGCTTCAAAATCTGTGTCGTATAAAGCAGTTGCATTGGCGCCACCGGGTACGATATTAAAACCGTTACTTGAAAAAGTTGAGGAAGTTGAAGAGGTAAAAAATGAAGTCAATGGTTGTAATGTTGACCTAGAGGAAGTCAAAGTCAAAGTTGATGCAGATGACAAAATACCCGAAGATGAAGTTATAAAAGAAGTTGATATAGTTCACGAGAGTGCATCGAAACCAGTAGCATCAGAAGAAGTTGAAGACAATGAAACTAGAATTAACAAATCCGAAAGCAAACTTTCGGCTGCAGCTCAACCGTTCAGCCCGAGTCAACCTTTGGCGACAAACGTGTACGATGTTATCGCGAGTCAAGGCATGTTAGCCGAGCCGGTCGGGTTCCCACCGATTGCAGCCCGTGTCCCGTGTGGGCCCAGGTCTCCTTTATACTACCGGATGACCCAATCGTTTCGGATGAAAAACGGGTTTTTGAAGTATCAAATACCCGGTAGTGGGTTCAGTAACAGCCCAAGAATCATGAATCCGCACGCACCCGAGTTCGTGCCGAAACGGGCTTGGCAAGGTTCGGAAGGTGCAACAAGTGGGAAAACCGAAGATGACGGGTTAAGAAAAACGAGCTCAGATGCCGAGAAGGCGGAACTCGCAAGACAGATTTTACTAAGTTTTATTGTGAAGTCAGTCCATGATAACTCTGAGGCCCGGCCCGAACCCGAGCCCGAGCCCGAGACGGGCTCGGGCTCAAGGGCCGAGTATGTTGACGTGTCAACCGAACCAGTTGGGAACGATAGCGCGATTGTAAAGATTTTGTACGGAAACGAAGGGCAGCAGGAAAGAAGCGAGCCCGAAAACAATAAAAATGGAGACGGTGAAGGGTTCGTGATGGTGACGAAAAGAAGGCGAAATAAGCAACAGTTTGCGAGTGGGGTAAGCGGGTTGTATAATCATAATCAACAACAATCTGTGGTGTCGGCTTCGGTACGTTAAGACGGATTGGTTTTAAGCGCGGGTGATTAAGATTAAGATTAAGATTAAGATTGATTAATGTTGAGTTTGAGTTTAAGAATGGGTGTTTTTTTTGGTGACATAATGCAGAGGCTGCTGAGGTTGTTGATGTCAATTTGTCATAGTTCCTCTTATGTAAGAGGTTTTGTATTTGGCTAATAATGAAATCATAGGCCAGAGGTTTTTGCCTTTACAATAATGTTTGGCTTTTACCTATTTATTATGTAAAACATAGGATGAATAAATCTTGTATGATTATTTCAATGTTATTAGCTCTTATTGGATTCCATCTCCAAGAGGCATGTTGTAGAACCGAAGAACACGAACGTGTCTTGTTTGTAAGTAAATTTTAATTTAACCAGAAACGGTGAAGGGTTTGTTCATATTCGTTCGTTAAGGAAATGAACGTTTCCGTGCTCATTTATGCTTGTTCGTTAATATTCTAAACGAAGGTAACAAGGAACGTAAATGAATTAACATCAAGACTTAATTTTAAAATTTGATAGTTTGATGGTTAATGCTAGTATTACTAGTAACTAACAAATATGTTAACAAACATAATGTTTGTAATTTCGTACTGTATTCAAAAGTCGGTGACTATGGAAAGACAATAATAATTATTGTAATGAGTTTTTGAGTCGGTTATCTCTTTGCAACAATAAAGTGTTTATCGATTAAAAGGAGAGAGTAATGCTTCAAGGCTATTCGTTGTGGAACTCAAAACAAGCGCTATTTGCCATGTCCCCATTCAAAACAGGCGCCATCCAATTTTAACCCCTCAACTCCATTTCCATGGCGGTGCCATCCGTTTTGGTGGGTGGGGTCTACTTCAAAACTCACCAATGATATGCAAACACACACACATTTATTTACTTTTTATTTTTGTTCATGTATTTTAAATATTAGTCACACCAAGCTATCCCACAACTCACTAATTAAGAATGAGCAAGTTAAAACTACATTGCCTACGTGACAGTGACGTGAGGCAATAATGATATGCCTGAAAGAGATAGCTTAAGAATGAAGATGGTGTCATTCAATCATTGTGATTTGCATGTCAGCTTTTAATACTAAAGCAAACATTTCCAAACGTAAGTTTCACACCTTTATTAATCCAGTTGCAATAGATCTTATCAAATGAGCTAAAACCTGTATTTGAAAGAAAGATGCCAAGTTTGTCGATTTTCTCGGACCTAAGAATAGAGTGCACAATTCAGTTTGGGTCGGTTTTGGGCTAAAACCAAACCAGAAACCAAAACTCCAGTTTATGAATTTTTTAAAATCGTTCCGTTTTGTCTTTTTGGTTTTTGAGTTCCGTCCAGTTTCGGTTTCTCGGTTTTGCTATTTAAGCTTGAAATTTTTGGACCGAAAAAAAATTGGCCCAATATTATTGATTAGTGCCTAACTTAATATTATACATTTAGGCTAATTTATTTGTGTTACTTATTTACTAAGTTATAAATTTATTTAAATAAAAAATTAAAATCTATATATTCAGTTCAATTCGGTTTTTAGTTTTTACTACATGCAAAACCAAAACGACCTGTAAGTTTAGTTTTTACAAAAACATAAAACCAAACCATTAATTTTTGTTTGAGACTTTTTTTTCGGTTGCATGCGCACCGAAAAAAAAAATGGTAATATTGTTTGTTTTTGGACTGAATTTGATGTGTACAGTGTACACATCCCTATGCTCTTTGTGCCATACTGTGTTTCTGTCTTTATGCTCAAGCTTTGGTCCCTCTTAATGCAGCCAAAGTTTGCCTGCAAACTTTGTAAAATCTTTCTGAAATTAAACATGGCTGCCGGTTTCGACAGCCACTCGCATGCGAACCAAATCAAAGTTCCCCTTGCTAACTCATGTGCCATTTCTGAAACCATAATCATTGCGGTTTACCAACCGCCACTTCAATGGACTCGGTTAAACTTTAAATACTTAGAAGACAGTTTAGGAATGATGTGTACTGGTGAAGTAAATTCAGAAATGATGTGTACAAATGAAGTAAAGTTGAAGCTTGAATGCAAAAAACAGTTTCATGAAATTTTGCAGCTTAAGAAAAGATTAAAACATCTTGAAGAAGAAACAAACTTGATGAAACAAGAAATGTTTAAAGAACGGGCGGAACGGACGATGATGTTAAACGACGTTTATCGACAGCTGAAACTCGTTCACTTCTCTCTTCACTCCGAAAACCAGACCTTCTGTAAGGTAATAAATATACAAATTGTTTTACTTTTTTGGTTTTTTAATAGGCCTGTAACGAACCGAGCATTGGTGAACTGCTCGTGAATCGTTCGGTGGGAAGTTAACGAACATGAACGCATGTTTCATTCGTTCATTTATGTTTATTTATTTATGTTCATTTATGTCCGTTGATGCGTCCAAATGCTCTTAAACGGACGTGTCATCATGCTGATGGAGTCACCAAGTACAACGAGGGTGTTGGAGCTGTGGAGGAGTTTATTGTGGGGATTGATAAACCACATGTTGTGAGGGATGTTGCTCCCTTGGGAGGGATAGTGGTGGATGAGGTTCTCCTTGACCGCGTCTTCTCTCTTCCTATCACAACTGTTAAGAGCATCCCTCATAGTTGTCGTATGGCATTTGCTCAAGCGTTAACTGCGGCTCTGGGTAAGGTGGTTGCTATGCCAGACTCTGTTGAGGCATGGGTGAAACTTTTCTTGTTACCGCGGTGCACGCTGCGTGTTTTCAGACCTTCTAAACGTCAGGAGCGCAGGTCCGGTAATAGAAAGTCTTTGCAATGTCAGAGTATTCAACAAGCACTAGCAAGTTGGGGTGCTAAGGATGGTTTTGATGCGCTTATTTTATCCCTTTTTGCCACACCTATAGGGGTGAAATCGAGTCATGGGGAGCCTCTCGCTAAGCACGATGATGTTGCGGTATGCACCAATGTGAAACAATGTTTACGAAAAGTGGCGGACGGGCATTTTACTGCCGCCATTAAAGTATTATGCTCTTCAGGGGTTGCACCTTTCGGCAATGACACTTTGAAAGCGTTAGTGGCTAAGCATCCCAATTTGCCCCCGCCGGTTATGCCAGCTTCATTGCTTTCTGAGCCTCCTCTTGTTGTTGATGAGGATTGTGTGCTTGGATGCATTAAATCCTTCCCTAAAGGAACGTCATGCGGACGAGATGGATTGAGCGCACAACATATTTTGGATGCATTTTGTGGGGAGGGGTCGCCGATCGCTGTTGGGTTACTAAAGGCTACTACTGGATGGTTAATTTATGTTTGGGGGGGAGATGCCCAAGGGTTTTGGCAGAGTTCATTGCGTCGGCTCCTCTCACACCGTTGCTCAAACCGGACAATGGGATTAGACCCATTGCCGTAGGTGCCATTTGGAGAAGATTGATCTCTAAGGTGGCTATGAGGGGTGTTGGGAAAGACATTACTAAATACCTGGGCGACTTTCAGTTTGGGGTGGGAGTCCCTAGTGGTGCAGAGGCCATTCTTCATAGCGCGAACAGGTTTTTAAGTAAGTTCCATTCTGATGGGTCATTGGCTATGCTTACTATTGATTTTTGTAATGCCTTCAACTTGGTGGATATAACTGCCCTTCTGAATGAGGTTCGGGCCCGATGTCCATCTATTTTCTTTATGGGTAAACATTTTATATGGGCAACCGGCCAGGCTATATGTGGGGGATGACCACATTTGGTCCACCACTGGGGTTCAGCAGGGGGACCCTTTGGGACCTCTTCTTTTCGCCTTAGTTCTGCACCCACTTATTCATCTAGTCCAGAGTTCCTGTAAGCATCTCTTTCATGCTTGGTACCTAGATGATGGTACAATTATTGGGGACTCTAAAGAGGTTGCCAAAGCTTTAGATATTATCAGGTCGGAGGGTCCCCACCTGGGCCTTGAACTTAATATTAAGAAAACCGAAGTATTTTGGCCGTCGTGCAATGGGGTTAAGGTGCAGGAGGGGGTGTTTCCCTGTGAGATTGGAAGACCGGTGCTAGGTGTGAAACTTTTCGGGGGAGCCGTTAGCTGGGATGTCGGGTTCATCAGTGAACTTGCTATAAAAAGGGCTTCGCGAGCTGTGGAGTTGATGAGCTATCTCCTGCATTTGCGGGACCCTCAATGCGAGCG